>NC_087166.1:19106265-19168765 GCF_035594125.1 Scylla paramamosain | reverse complement strand
ATGGCGCCACTGCCATCTGATTTATTTCTGAAGCTGAACTCGTCGCTCAAACTTTTGATAAACATTCTATCTTGGATGATTTATGCCTTCTTCCTCCCTCTCCTCTTCGCTCTGAAAATCCTTCGGAGTTATGGTTTTTCATGTCACTGGTGGCCTTAACCCGAGCGAGGCTTATGGACCTCCTATTATTCTCTGAAACTATGCCTCCGTGCTAGCACCCTGCCTAGTCAAACTCTTTCAATTCTGTCTATCACCATCTGCCCTCACTTCTTGCTGGAAGTTTGCCTACATTCAGTCTGTTCCTTTAAAGGGTGACCGTTCTGATATTCCAAACTACTCTCCTATTGGTTTAATCTCCTTCCTTTCTAAAGTTTTCGAATCTTTCCTTAACAGGAAGATTCTTAAACACTTTTCACTTCACTTATCTGATCACCAGTATGGGTTCTGTTAAGGCCAATCTACTGGTGATCTTCTGGCTTTCCTTACTGAGTTTGCCTACATTCAGCCTGTTCCTAAAAAGGATGACCTTTTTAATCTCTCAAACTACTGTCCTATTGCTTTAATTTCCTGCCTATCTAAAGATTTTGAATCTGTCCTCAACAGAAAGATTCTTAAATATGTTTCACTTCACACACTTCTATCTGATCGCCAGTATGGGTTCCGTCAAGGCTGATCTACTGGTGATATAACTTTCCTTATTGAGTCTTGGTCAACTTTTTTAGAGCTTTTGTTAAAAATTTTGCTGTTTCCTTAGACATATTAAAACTTTTTGATAGAGTTTGGCACAAAGTTTCAATTTCCAAAATCACCCTCCTACGTCTTCTGTCCTTTTCTCTGTAACTTCATCTCTCCTTTTCTCTGTAACTTTATCTCAAGTTTTCTTTCTGACCGTTCTATCGCTGTTGTGGTAGACAAGGCGGAGTTAAAAGCTTATCGTCTTATCAATTCCTCATCTCTGACTGTTTTCACCCTCTATCTAATCGCCGCAATGTTGCATACCTTGCTATATTCTATGCTTTTTTTCATGCTAACTGTTCTTCTGATCCTGCTAATTGCATACCTCCTCTCCTCTCGCGTTCTAGCTGCACAAGACTTTCTTCTTTCTCTCATCCCTATTCTGTTCATCTCTCTAATGCAAGATTTTACCAGTATTCTCAATCATTCATCCTCCTCTCTAGTAAACTCTGGAACTCCTTTCCTTCTTTTGTATTTTCTCCTTCCTATGACTTGAATTCTTTCAAAACACTTATCCTTCAATTTTCAATGATTTTCTTGACGTCTCTTTTGGGACTGGAGCTTAGGAAGGCTTTCTTTTTTTCCTCCGTTTTTTTTTTTTTTTTCTTGGACAGTGACCCTCTTACATGAAAACTCTCTCTCTCTCTCTCTCTCTCTCTCTCTCTCTCTCTCTCTCTCTCTCTCTCTCTCTCTCTCTCTCTCTCTCTCTCTCTCTCTCTCTCTCTCTCTCTCTCTCTCTCTCTCTCTCTCTATATATATATATATATATATATATATATATATATATATATATATGTATATATATCAAGGTTATATGAATTATTTTGGGGGGGAAATTACTAACCTTAATGATGTTTTCCACATCACCCTTGTACACCACTTACGAGAGAGAGAGAGAGAGAGAGAGAGAGAGAGAGAGAGAGAGAGAGAGAGAGAGAGAGAGAGAGAGAGAGAGAGAGAGAGAGAGAGAGAGAGAGAGAGAGAATGGATAGATAGATAGAAAGATAGAGATAGATAAATAGATGGATTGCTATACGGTGAAAATAAATATTAAATGTACTTTTTAAAATTTTTTTTAGCAGCATTTTTTTTCTATTCACCTTTATCTGCTGTTTTTTTTTTTTTCAGGGTTTAACACAGCGATTCGTACAGAAAGTAAACTTTGAAGAGGTATACCAACACATACTGCAAGGAGAAGGAGTCTATATTGGTCCCTTTTCGCATTTGGCATACACGAGGTCGATCCATACTTCTCCCAAAGGAAAACCCATCCTGAGGATAATACAGGTAATGAACGAAAATTGTTACTGTTATATATATATATATATATATATATATATATATATATATATATATATATATATATATATATATATATATATATATATATATATATATATATATATATATATATATATATATATATATATATATATATATATATATATATATATATATATATATATATATATATATATATATATATATATATATTATAATATGATGGCTAGTTGATTATTTATTAGTTTTCTTAATATACTTTCTGAAAGAAAAAAATTGCTAAAGAAAATATCTTACAGTTGATGTATGCCAAATTAACCATCACATTCTATGAAACTTGAATACGAGTAAATTTTCCTGTTAATATACTCAATATATATATATATATATATATATATATATATATATATATATATATATATATATATATATATATATATATATATATATATATATATATATATATATATATATATATATATATATATATATATATATATATATATATATATATATATATATATATATATATATATATATATATACATATATATATATATATATATATATATATATATATAGTAATATATATATATATATATATATATATATATATATATATATATATATATATATATATATATATATATATATATATATATATATATATATATATATATATATATATATATATATATATATATATATATATATATATATATTTCTGCCCGGAACAATGCCAAGTCTGTCTCCAACTAGCCAAAAACTCCTTCATTAACAGAAAATGTCAAAACCTTTCAAGATCTAACTCCCCTCGTGATTTCTAGCATCTAGCCAAAAATATCTGCAATAACTTTGTTTCTTCTTCTTTCCCTCCTCTATTTCAAGTAGATGGCACCACTGCTATCACATCTATTTCTAAAGCTGAACTCTTTGCTCAAATCTTTGCTAAAAACTCTACCTTGGACGATTCTGGGGTTGTTCCTCCCTCTCCTCCCCCTCTGACTACTTCATGCCACGTATTAAAATTCTTCGCAATGATGTTTTCCATGCCCTCGCTGGCCTAAACCCTCGGAAGGCTTATGGACCTGATGGGGTCCCTCCTACTGTTCTCAGAAACTGTGCCTCCGTGTTTGCACCTTGCCTAGTCAAACTCTCTCAGCTCTCTCTGTCAACATCTACCTTTCCTTCTTGCTGGAAGTTTGCCTACATTCAACCTGTTCCTAAAAAGGGTGACCGTTCTAATCCCTCAAACTACTTATAATCTGAACTAGAAATTTTACATCTCATCTAGCTAAAACAGCTTTTATTAGTTAGGCGTTCTAAGACGTCTCCGCCAGTTTTTTCTCACCACCCCCCCAGCTGCTAACTCTGTACAAGAGCCTTATCCGTCCATGTATGGAGTATGCTTCACATGTCTGGGGGGGTTCCACTCATACTGCTCTTCCAGACAGGGTGGACTCAAAAGCTTTTCGTCTCATCAACTCGTGTCCTCTAACTGACTGTCTTCAGTCTCTCTCTCACCGCCGCAATGCTGCATATCTAGCTGTCTTCTACCGCTATTTTCATGGTAACCGCTCTTCTGATCTTGTTAACTGCATGCCTCCCCTCCTTCCGCGGCGTCGCTGCACAAGACTTTCTTCTTTCTCTCACCCCTATTCTGTCCACCTCTCTAACACAAGAGTTAACGAGTATTCTCAATCATTCATCCCTTTCTCTGGTAAACTCTGGAACTCCCTGCCTGCTTCTGTATTTCCACCTTCCTATGACTTGAATTCCTTCAAGAGGGAGGTTTCAAGACACTTATTCATCAATTTTTGACCACTGCTTTGACCCTTTTATGGGACTGGCATTTCAGTGGGCATTTTTTTTTTATTAGATTTTTGTTGCCCTTGGCCAGTGTCCCTTCTTACATAAAAAAAAAAAAAAAAAAAAAATATATATATATATATATATATATATATATATATATATATATATATATATATATATATATATATATATATATATATATATATATATATATATATATATATATATATATATATACTTATTTATTCATTTATTGAGTGTATAAATAGGCAGGAGGTTTTCTCTTGCACATATTTCGTTGAAAGTGATACTGAGTTCAGCGTTTATGATTTTCTTCATGATGTGTTCTTTTCTCGAAGGAATGTCTTATTGTCTTTGGTAAGAATATTGATGATTTTCCCGTAGGATATCATCTTCACCAGATCGCGAAGTGGCAGTGGCAGAGGAGGTTGTTGTTTTCTCAGAGGTTGTGTAGACAATGACAGGCCAGTTTGTTTAGATTTACCACTCCATGGAGTGGCCCGGGCCTTTACTGTCTTAAGGACTGGAGGAGACAGGATAGTGGCGCGTGCTCCTTTTATAGAGCTGCCTCTGGTCTAGGCGCGGGCAGCTCTTCTTCTGATCGGCTGGGAGCGGCTGGATTTAAGCTTCGCTTCATACTCGGGAGCGCTTGTAGGTCTTTGTTCTGCATGTTAAAATTTGGCTCTAAGTTCTAAGTTCTAAGATGGGGAGGCGTCTGTTATCCTTGCATGTGGTGATGATCTCCGTTTGTTCTCCGAGGTATTTTCTAGTGAGTGCGGTTTTGTGCACTTGAGTCACGTGGGTCTTGGGCGCGCCTGATGTTACGTGGTAGCTGAGTCTTCTGCTTAATCGCATTGTCGTCATGCTGATATAGGTTGATTGAAAGGCCGCACAGTTCCCTTGGATGCAAGTGAACTTATACACGACATGAGACTGCTGCATTTTCTCCTTTTGTTGTGGTGGACTGTTTAGGAGTAGGAGGTGGCTGGTTTTCTTGCTTTTGTAATAGATGGTAAGGGTTAACTTCTTCTCAGGGTCTGTTGGTGTGACATTTTTCTTGATTTGCCATATAATTCTTTCATCTTCCTTATAACTTGTTGAGAAGTGTGCCTTGAGGTAAATCTTGATGTTTTCTTTCTCTTCCTTGTTGTCTGCTTTCCCGCTGCAATATTCATTCAGTATTTTCTTGATTTATTTGTTTATTTCTTCCGCGATGAATCCGTTGTTGAGGAGAACATTCGTGGATCTTTTTATCTCTTCGTGGACTTCCTTCCACTCGCTGCAGTATGTGATGGCTCTTCTTGTGTAGACAGCAATCGTCGAGTCTTTGTAGCGTTGAGGACACTCACTTCTTCCATTTAAACACTGTCCTGTGTTAGTTGGTTTGATGTAGACGCTGGTGGAGAAACTTTCTTCAGTTTGTGTGACTAACACGTCAAGAAATGGCATTTTTCCTTAATTGCTTTTCTCTGTGGTGAAGTTGAGTCCGGAAGTCTCTTGCAGGCAGGTTCTTAGATGTTCAATTTCCTCTTCCTCTCTTGTTTTGATGAAGATATCGTCATTGTAACGGCAGTAGATATATATATATATATATATATTTATATATATATATATATATATATATATATATATATATATATATATATATATATATATATATATATATATATATATATATATATATATATATATATATATATATATATATATATATATATATATATATATATATATATATATATATATATATATATATATATATATATATATATATATATATATATATATATATATATATATATATATATATATATAATAAAATTCTAGCCAACCACCTAAAATATAAGTACAATGATTACGAGCGAAGCGAAGGAGGTGGTTGTTTCATCTTGAGCGACCTGATCGTAACGAAATTAGCACCATATGAGAGCATAAATCGATCAATGATATACATTTCATCTCTTCTATTAGATGAAGTCAATGGGTAACTTGCAAAAAGTAGAATGGTGTCGAAAAAAAGGATTTCTTAAAAGTTACTTAACCAATTTTAATGAAACTTCAGAGGTATTATGTTGTTATAATCTTAATAAAATTCTTTATGTCAACTTCCATGTTCTATCTAATGGGAACGGCCTTATTGTGGTGGTTGTGGTGGGGTGGGGGGTGGGGGCTTGTGTGTCCCTATGAGCTGGCAAGCGAGGCTAGAGGGGGTTTCGGCTCCTGCTCCACCCTTCATAAGGGGAGAGGGTTACCCATGCTAGCAAGGTTGCCAGTGAGGGACCAGACTAAATGGTTCCCAGAGTTAAGCTGCCAGTACGGCTCATCAGAAGCGCCACCTTTTGAGGTAGTCCTGTGATGCATGGTTGGGTGTCTGGACTGGGATGCGTTGTGGGGTAAGGTCTTAGTTCTGTTGTGGACAAACTTTCGAATCATGAAGGGCCACTTTTTAAAACGTCCATGGTGAGGAGGTACCCCGTTCACGGCGGCCAGCGCTCGCTCCCTTCGTTGTCCCAGTAGGCGGTCTTCCTTGGTCCCTGGAGCCAATTTATTTTTATAGTATCTATATAGTTAGATATAAAAACTCTAGTCCTCGAGGGGCGCTCGACCAGGCCCTCGACGCGTCACCCTCTGGTCATGATGGTGTTGTGCAGGCGGGAGCTTGTACTCTCCTTTCTGTTTTTTTCTCCAAGGTGAAAGATGCCTTGGGTCAGTTGTTGAGCCCTTTCTTGACAGGATCATTAATATCTATGCCTCCATGTCATACCGTCCTATTTATTTAGTTTTCAAGCTCTTTGGAATATTTTGTATCCGTCTCAAATATGATAGCGATTCTCTCTCTAATCGGCGTTACGTGACATTTACATCAGACATTACCACCAAAGTCGCTCTTGAGGCAATAAATTCTCTGCGTCTTGGAGAGGTCAACTTAACTGTTGAGCTCATTTGATCAATCAATGTAGCTGACAGCGAGAATGATTATTGTCCTAATGTCTTTGATGATGCTGAAGAATGAGCTCTGAAAGTTAGCCACCTACCTACACCTTACTAGTTTGTAACATATTATGGAGAAGGCTGAGGAAACTTTATTCACGCTGGCAAGTACCTATAAAGGGAGATTGGAGGTCTCTTGATCCAAGCTAAAGATTTAACACAGGCCATGATGTTCCTACATCTACCATGCCCTTCTCATGGAATCTTTTAATCTATCAAGCCACAACGAACATTCAATTACTGTAAAGGACATATTTACATCCAGTACCTGTACTAACTCTCATCCTTCAGTTATGTCCAGATAATTTTCAATTAGTGACCAAGATTAGAAGCAATGGTAATATGATCATGCTCACATTCTATGGTTCTTTTCTCCCTGACCGTGTTAAGATCAGTCCTCTCACTCTCCCCGTAAAGGCTTTCATCGACTGTCCATTGCAATGTTACCATCAATTAATTCTCCCCGTTCCTTTAAGAATGTCGTTCCTTCTGTTACCGTCTGCAACAGGTTTTCTGTTCTGGAAAGTGTCACCCTTTCTAAATCTTCAACCAAGCCCTCAACTGCATCTTCAGCAAAGCCTTCCACTGTATCTTCACCAGCTACATCACAGACTCTTCGTACAAAAGTACATATTGTCGAAGTCCACGCCCCATGGATTTCCAGCCACGAATGACTTCCAAGACTTTTAGGCCGCCACAGCCACATATTAACAATCCTCCCACACTTCCTCCTCAATCCTACCAGAAACGTTCCCTGGAGTCTGCTGAGTCCCTAGACTCAATGGGCGCCTCCCTCCTCCCCTAAGAAAAATCCCTGTGGGAGCATAAGATGTCCCTGAACCGGACATAATCAAAGTGATTCATCCAATTCTTATATGGATATAGGTTTCTCTGCTCGTCATGCAAATAAGTTCTCCTCCAAGAGCGATACCGATACAACTTTGTCGAAGAATCCTCCTCCTCCGGTCTCTTTAGGAGTTTTGGAGACTCCTGTGCGAGTAGCTATCCCCACACCAGTTACACAATCTCAGGTTTCTTCGCCTACAGGTAACGTAAGATCAGATAAACTTCGCTGGCCAAGTAAGGTACCAGGTCAGTTTGACAAAGGGAAGCTTCTCTCAGGGGCTTCCCTGAAAACGCCCTCAAAATAGTAAAATTAAAGATTCTGCATGGCAACTGTCGCAGTTAACGCGCCTCCTGGGAGGAACTCTGGTTATTGATATCTCTCCTCTTTGCATTTATTTGCAAGGGACAATGCTCGGAGAATCTACTCTCTTTAGTCCTCTTGGATATCGTACTTTCTTCTCTACTCCTGTTTCTGTTCAGGGCCACCACGCTGGCTCTGCCATCTTTGTTCGTAATATTCTTTTTATGCACCTGCAAATTTACTCGCCGCTGCAGGTTGTTTCTGGTAAGGTTTTTATAAATCGTTTTTATACTATGTACAGTCTGTATCTGCCTCCCAGTGTTCCTATCGAAAGGAACGAAATTGACAGCCTTTTAAAATGCTCTTCCTTCTCCTCTTCTTTTGTCTGGAGACTTTAATGGTCACCATCCTTTATGGGATGATGACACTGTCAGCCGTTGTGGGTTTTTATTTGTTTTTATTATCTAGGATACATGATTAGATATTTTAAGCTCTGGGGACGTGACCTATTTCCATAGTCTAACCGGTACTTTTACAACAATATATCTATCTCTCTCTTTGCACCTCTAATTCTTTTCTTGATTTTAATTGGGAAGTTTTATCATATCACTTACCAGTTTTATTGAAGTCTAGTGATTCTACACCACAGTCGCGTCCTCTCCGGTGGCGCCTGAAAAAGGCGGACTGGCAGTTATTCACAGAACTCGGCATCCATGCTCTCTTACTGGATGAGATAGGAAACTTCTGATGAAGCTGCAACATATTTTACTGATATGTTGTCTTGTACTCTGCTGCTCTTCAGTCTAGTGATTCTACACCACAGTCGTGTCCTCTCCGGTGGCGCCTGAAAAAGGCGGACTGGCAGTTATTCACAGAACTCGGCATCCATGCTCTCTTACTGGATGAGATAGGAAACTTCTGATGAAGCTGCAACATATTTTACTGATATGTTGTCTTGTACTCTGCTGCTCTTCAGTCTATCCCTAAGACTTCTGGTCATTTTCCTAAACGTCTTGTTCCCTGGTGGAATGCAGATTGCACAGCCGTCATTCGAGAAAAGCGTGCTGCCTTTTCTCACCTTCTACAACATCGTGGGGACATCCATTGGTGGGAAGCTTTTCGACAAGTGCGTGCCCGTGCGCATTACGCCTTAAAGACTGCTCGGCGAGAGTCTTGGAAGAGTTATGTCTTTTCCATCACAGTGCACACTCCACTCACCAAGTACTTCAACAAAGTCCGCGTAATATCTTGAAAGTACTCTGCTCCTCCTCCACCTGCTTTATCCCATGATGGGGGCACGGTGGAAGACCCAAAGACAGTTGCCGACCGACCTGTTTGCTGAGCACTTTGCAGGTGTCTCTAAAAAGGATCCAAATACACCTATGGTTATTTATCGTCAACATTTGGAATCTGCTGGCGTCAATGTTGCCTCCCCTGGTGGAGCCTTATAATGTCCCATTTGCTTGGTCTGAACTATGCATGGCTTTGTTCCCTTTATATAAGTATATATATATATATATATATATATATATATATATATATATATATATATATATATATATATATATATATATATATATATATATATATATATATATATATATATTCAAATGACAAAAAATAATTTTAAAACTCTGAAACAGTTTTTTAGGACTAAAATAGCAGTTTTTCTTGATATCTATGTTTGAAGTTCATTATATCTTGGCATTCCTCTGAATATGCTCCCATATTCTCCTTGAAGTTGTCAAGGTGAGCATCCAGAATATGGACCTTCAAGGACATTCTATAGCTTATTTCACTATAGGTTTTCACTAAAGCTTCAACCAGTTTCATATAGGATACAACTCCGAGGAGGAAAGAATAAGCCTGGTGACTTTTACTCCATCTCGAAGAAAAAGAAAAAAAAAAATCCTAACGAGCAGGTCACTTCCTATCAAAACCTTAAAGAACTAATGATGATGAAGTTTATTCATGTTGCCGAGAGGGAACTTTTTTTTTTTTTATGTAGGAAGAGCACCGGCCAAAGGCAACAAAGTTAATAATGAAAAAAATAATAATAATAAATAAATAAATAAATAAATAAAAAAGAAAAGCCAATTGAGGTGCTGGTTCCCGAAGAGTCAAAAGGTATCGTCAAAAAATAAACTTGTCTTGAAAGTTCCCTCTTGAAACAAAAAAACAAAAAAAAAAAAAAAATTGTCATAGGAAGGAAAAATACAGAAACAGTAAGGGAGTTCCAGAGTTTAGCAGAGAAATGGATGAATGATTGAGAATACTGATTAACTCTTGCAATAGCGAGGTGGACAGAATAGGGGTGAGAGAAAGAAGAAATTCTTGTACAGCGAGGCTGCGGGAGTAGGGTAGGCATTGCAGTTAGCAAGATCAGAAAAGCAGTTAGCATGAAATTGGTGGTAGAAGATAGCAAGAGATGCAACACTACGGCGATGAGAGGCTGAAGACCGTTAATTAGAGAAAAGGAGTTGATGAGACAAAAAGCTTTTGATTCCACCCTGTCTAAAAGAGTGATATGAGTTGAGTCCTTATGTACATATGAAGCATACTCCATACATGGACGGATAAGGCCCCTGTACAGAGTTAGCAGCGGTGGGTAGAGGGGATGATAAAAAAAAAAAAATGGCAGAGACAATTCAGAACATCTACCTTCATAGAAGCTGTTTTAATTAAAGATGAAATGTGAAGTTTCCAGCTTAAATTACAAGTAAAGGACAGTAGTTGAGTGTCATTGAAAAAGAGGGGATAGTTATCTGGAAGCTTGTGTCGAGTTGATAGATTGAGGAATTGAGTTTTGAGGCACTGAACAATACAAAATTTACTCAAATCAGAAATTTTAGAGAGATCAGAAGTTAGACGTTATGTGCATTCCGTGTGTGGAGAGAAAGACTAAGGAATTTATGCCTTCATGCCGGACACTGTCGTCTGTTTAATTCCTTGATGGGCTGGATGTCTACTAAAAGACTCGGAAAAGTGCAGGGTGGTATCATCGGCATAGGACTGGATGGGACAGGAAATTTGGTTTAGAAAATCATTGATGAATAATAGGAAGGTAGTGGGTGACAAGACAGAACTCTGAGGAACACCGTTGTTAATATATTTAGGAAAAGAACAATAACCGTCTACCACAGCGGCAATAGAACGGTCAGAAAGGAAACTTGAAGTTACAGAGAGAAGGATAGAAACCGTAGTAGGGTAGTTTGGAAATCAAAGCATTGTGCCAGATTTTATCAAAAGCTTTTGATGTGTCTAAGGCAACAGCAAAAGTTTCACCAAAATCCTTAAAAAAAAAAAAAGGATAACCATGATTCAGTAAGAAAAAAAAAAAAAACAGATTACCAATAGACCTGCCTCGACGGAACCCATACTGGCGATCAGATAGAAAATAGTAAAGTGATGGATGTTTAAGAATCTCCCTGTTGAGGATAGATTCAAAAACTTTAGATTGGCAGGAAATTAAAGCAAAAGAACGGTAGTTTGAAGGATTAGAACGGTCACCCTTTTAAGGAATAGTTTGAATGTAGTTAAACTTCCAGCAAGAAGGAGAGGTAGATGTTGATAGACAGAATTGGAAGAGTTTTCCCAGGCAAGGTGTACGCACGGAGGCAGGAAATTAAAGCAAAAGAACGGTAGTTTGAAGGATTAGAACGGTCACCCTTTTAAGGAATAGTTTGAATGTAGTTAAACTTCCAGCAAGAAGGAGAGGTAGATGTTGATAGACAGAATTTGAAGAGTTTTCCAGGCAAGGTGTACACACGGAGGCAGTTTCGGAGAATAATAGGAAGGAACCCATCAGGTTCATAAGCCTTCTGAGCCACCGAGGACATGGGAATCATCACTGCGAAGGATCTTTATGGGTAGCATGAAAATGTCAAAGGGTGGATGAGTTGGTAGAAAGAGCCCTGATTCATCCAAGTTAGAGTTTTTAGCAAAAGTCTGAACAAAGAGGTCAGCTTTAGAAACATATGAGATGGCAGTGGTGCCATCAGGTTTAAATAAAGGAGAGAAAAATTAAGAAGCAAAGTTACTGGGGATGTTTTTGGCTAGGTGCCACAAATCACGAGGGGAATTAGATCTTGAAACATTTTGACACTTTCTATTGATGAAGGAGTTTTTGGCTAGTTGGAGAACAGACTTGGCATCATTCCGGGCAGAAATATAAAGTGTATGAGATTCTAGTGATGGAAGACACACGTACCTTTTGTGGGCAAACTTTCTATCATGTATAGCATGAAAACAGGCTGTGTTAAACCAACGTTTGGAAGATTTAGGGGAAGAGAAAGACTGAGGAATTTATGTCTTCATGCCGGACACTGTCGTCTTTGTTATGCGATCAGCACACAAAGACAGGTCTCTGACACGGAAGCAGGAGTCATTCCCCCCAAATCAGTCAGATTCCCCGCAATTAGCAGAGGCAGAACGAACGAGGCACCTCCATTTTGGGAGATCCTGAGGAGAGATTGGAGCAATAGAACAAAATACAAATATCAGGTTGTAATCCGAGGAGCCCAACGAAGATAGGGTGACAACGTAAACGGAATGATTAGAGGTTAGAAAAAATATCAAGAATGTTGGGCGTATTTCCAAGACGGTCAGAAATACATGTAAAGTATTGCACCAGTTGCTCTAGGTCATGGAGGATAGGAAAGTTAAAGTCTAGTTCACCAGAATGGTCAGTGAAAGGAGAGGAAAGCCAAAGTTAGTGGTGGACATTGAAATCTCTAAGAATGGAGATCTCCACAAAAAAGGTAGACAGACAAAATGTGTTACATTTTGGAGATTTAAGTTGTCAAAAAAAAGGCACACCGCAGAAATAAATCTAGTTTGAGAGTTACTCTGTAGTCGTAGCCATATGTTACAAAAATCGAAAGATTCAAGAGCTTAGGCAAGATAGTGAAAATCAAATAGTTTCGCACATAGACACACCATCCAGCTTTGGATTGAAAACAGGCATGTGAATACCTCTCTCTCTCTCTCTCTCTCTCTCTCTCTCTCTCTCTCTCTCTCTCTCTCTCTCTCTCTCTCTCTCTCTCTCTCTCTCTCATACTGTCATTCTTTGCCTTAATTTTTGCATAATTATAACTTGTATACAACTGCCTTTTTTTTTATTTATTTATTTATTTATTTATTTATTTTTTTTTTGAGTTGATGGTGGAACGACAATGTATACCTTCTGATACACTCGGTAATGGGTATAGGCCGTGCAGCTCTGCCGCCCCAAGTGTTCTTGACACGGGAATACCCCAGGCTGCGCTTTGCTGGCCACTGGCAAGTCAAGTCACTCCGGGGTTGAGATGGCAACAGCGCGGAGAGGCACAGCCAACACCCCGGGTACCAAGTTAGTCTGGTTCCACTACACTGGAGGAGAGATGGTATTCGACAGATGGTAAATTATATCCAAGGCTGCGAATGTTGCAGAAAAAAAAAATAATAATAATAAGTTGAGGAGGGGTGTCAAGAAACTTAGGGTCGATATCAGAAGAGTAGTCTGACCTGGGGACATTTCTTGCGCTCTTCCAAGATGGGGACTCCGAGGCAGGTGTAATAGTCGCCGTATTTAATTTAGAATTTTGAGTGAAGGTTTGTGTGTGTAATTAGCTGTATGCAGTTTTGTGTGAAGGAAGAGAGTTGTCTTGAGACGGCAGGTTGTTATTGCCCCTTGTGTTGTGAGACACAGAAGGAAACGTTCAGTGAGGTCACAGCTGGGTTATTGATGAGTTGACAAAAGCCTCTAACCCAATATTTTAGATTTCACTGAGAGTAATTATCTTTTCGCCATGTGTTTACTGCCTCCTCCGATATATATATATATATATATATATATATATATATATATATATATATATATATATATATATATATATATATATATATATATATATATATATATATATATATATATATATATATATATATATATATATATATATATATATATATATATATATATATATATATATATATATATATATATATATATATATATATATACTTTATTTCAGAAAAATTACCAAGTATTGTCTAGCAAATCAATAACCTTTAAATTTGCTTGTCTGTTATAATTATTCAGTACTCTCATGCCACACTTGGCAGGAATGTTTCCAGCCTTTCAGTGTGGCTATGGGTCTCCAGAGTCACTCACCTCTTAAGAAGAATTTTGACAGAGTGGTGAATTGGGTAGTAGAGGCTGGCCTTGTGCAGCATTGGTTTGAGGAGACACTCATGTTCGCTAAGAAGGTAAGCTTTGTTACTTTTTCGTTGCATATATTTCCATAATTTAAGGTATGTAACATGATATATCACGTGCACAGGATTATTCTTATAACTAGAATGAAAACATACGTAGCAAATATCAATGCATTATCAACATCCCACATAAAAGACAGGAATGGTGACGCCCATTGGCCATGAAGACTTCTCAAAGACACAGCAAAGTCAACTAGATGGATCTTCAGAGAGCGGCCAGACAATACCTCTGACAGTAGAGCATCTGCAAAGCATGTTCATCATATTTATCGTCGGCAACCTCATGGCCATAGTTGTCTTTATTATCGAAATAATTTTGGGAAAGTGCACGAGATGGTGATAGTTTTTATAAATTTAGTTCATTTTTTGTTCACAATTTGAAGCGACCCATGGATGTAAATTAATTGTTTTACAATACCAGGTTATATTAGCTGTTTGTTTATTTAATTATTATCTTTTTTATTTACAAATTTTCATGATACATTTATGACATTGCTTTGTTATCTAATATATGGAAATGTTACTCCCAATAAATTACTTTCTCGCACCTTTTGTTTTCTTTGCGGAAAATGAATACATTTCTGTTACTTTTGTTCACACCTAAATAGAGCCGGCTAAGGGCACACACCCAAAGAATAAATAAACAAATAAATAAAAAACGTGATTATATATATATATATATATATATATATATATATATATATATATATATATATATATATATATATATATATATATATATATATATATATATATATATATATATATATATATATATATATATATATATATATATATATATATATATATATATATATAAGAATGATTCCGAGGATAACGACCACAGATCTCACATAAAAACCATTACGCAATGTTTCAGTAACAAACATAATTTAATATGATGCGGATGCGTATGAGGAACAAACTCAAAATCATTCATTGTTAAGTTGATAACAAAGTTCTAAGAGAAAACCTGAACTACAGTGATAAAGGAGTTGGAAGTGGTTCCATTAAAATGATAAAAAAAAAAAATAAAAAATTGGGAAGATGAAAATTCATCAGGGAAAATATTGGTTATATTCTAGGTATGTGCCTAAAATTATTTGAAGAAAGTCAAGTAGGATTTTCATATGTGTTATTGTTGAAAATGCTTTTGTCAAATAGGACAGATTTGGCATGATTTTAGGAATAAATACAAAGACCATGAGTGGTTTGCAATACAATGGTGATGGTCTGCTCATATATTCTTGATCCTTATTATTTTATTAGAAAATGAAACATTGGTGAATGGTGATCACATGCTACCATTCATACAAGGGATATCTTATGAATAAATAAATGAAACCCGATAAATACAGTGTTTCTTATTCATAAACATTTTATGTAATATTACCTCTAAAGTTAGTTCTTAGACCCTAAGTTGTACCTTCGATGTGTCCGTTATGAAATGTCATTTGCTCTTAAATGTTTTCATACGTAACATTACAGTCTCTTTATATTAGGTCATGTCTCCCACTGTATTGTGTGTATGTGTGTGTGTGTGTGTGTTAACAACACAATAGTACCTGTACAGTCCAGTCTGATTAATCAGAATCTTGACTAGCCTTTTTTTCATAAATGTATATTTTATAATCACAGTACAAATGAGCAATTTATTTTTCTATTTACTCTAGCCCAATCACAGTCTACATTATTCCATCATTAAATATTTAAAGCCGTTGCACATAATCAAAACCATAATATTTAATTAAACAGCTATTTAGAATTTTTTTTTTCAATAACTGACACACTATCGACCAACAGTCAAATATATGAGTAACATATATTAATTTAAATAAACGTCTCCACACCTAAAGCACCTTAAACTGACGACATCAATCCAAAGCAAATAAATGTCAACAACTAACACCTCAATAACAGAGAATCACTGTCTAAATGATCTAGCAGAGTAACAACCAAATACGGCTGGCAGAAAACTCAACAATAACATTGTTGTAACAAGATCCCCATAGTAAACGAATACATTAAATTTACGTAATCACACCCCAAGGCATACCTGTTAGTGTCAGTATTACGAGTCACACCTTAGTTATCCACAATTCTCGCATCCGGCACCTGGGGTTGTATTCACAAAGATTCTTGGAATTATGCTAGGAATTGTGCTTTTTTTTTTTTTATGTAGAAGGGACACTGGCCAAAGATAACAAAAATCTAAGACTCTTAAGTCTAAGGCTTATATCATCTTAAGAATGTTTACAAATAATTCAATCCTTCCTTTTTTTTTTACTTTACAGCAACATTGGGTTTCTTTAATTAGTTCATTGATCTTTATGTCTTCTTCTGTTATTTCCACTGTCACTTTCATCAAAAAAAATTAATTAAAGAGTGTGTGTGTTTGTGTGTGTGTGTGTGTGTGTGTGTGTGTGTGTGTGTGTGTGTGTGTGTGTGTGTGTGTGTGTGTGTGTGTGTGTGTGTGCGCGTGCGTGCGTGCATGCGTGCGTGCGTGCGTGCGTGTGTGTGTGTGTGTGTGTGTATGTGTGTGTGTGTGTGTGTGTGTGTGTGTGAGTGTGTGTGTGTGTGTGTGTGTGTGTGTGTGTGTGTGTGTGTGTGTGTGTGTGTGTGTATAAAACGCAATTTGTTACTGCTACTGGTCTCAGCTCATTTGAGTCATATTTCTATTGATAATATTATGGTGAATCAATGTGGTAGTCTCAAAGTTGTCACCGATGTACACACTATATAGTAGTCTTCTTTCTCTCTCTGGTTCTGTTTAATGATGCTTAGTTCAGTAAGAATTAGCGGGAATGTGGAAACACCAGGTAAGTAGAGTTTATGTGTATTTACAAGTTTTACACACCGGAGGCCAAGTTGTCTCCCGGACTAGGCACACCCGAACGCCGCCGATGCCCCTCACTCCGGTAGTCAATAACACCGACACCGCGGCCGGCAAAAGTTGACATATTATCAAATAACAAGTTTGTTATTTTAAAAGGAACGTTACAATTAAAGTAACGATAATACTACATAGATAATGAAGGAAATATGTACAATCTCTCCTATTCATATATCCCTCTCTACATCCTCTAGATATGAATATTAAATAAACCTACCTAACATTCCCATTAGCGTGACCTCAACGCGCACAGGCCAGACAGAAAGGAGGAGAAAGAGAAGGAAATTCTAACACAATACTACTACTACTACTACTACTACTACTACTACTTCTCTTCTACTACTACTACTACTAATAATAATGATAATAATAATAATAATAATAATAATAATAATAATAATAATAATAATAATAATAATAATGACAATAATAAATAATAATAATAATGATTATTTTTATTATTGTTATTATTATTATTATTATTATTATTATTATTATTATTATTATTATTATTATTATTATTATTATTATTATTATAATATTATCATTATTATAAGTAGTCCTAACATCGCTTGGTTATGTACCTGCCGCGTCCTCGCAGTAAAAAAAAAAAAAAAATGAACCTAACCATGTTATAGTGTTGCGCTAATTGTGTGCAGATGATTAATCTTGTCGCTGAACACCTCTGTCAGCGCAAACTCTAACATAATGTTGAATGAGCGTTCCTAGATATGTGAAGACATGTAAGTAGGGAATATCCCGTGTAGACACAAAGGTAAATAATGAAGTTAGAAAACATGAGATGACGAAAATCGTAAACTGCGTCATGACCCAAAACCCTTTGGGACGGTGTACCCTTCATACAAACAACTAATGGGATGAGCGGTGGAAATTGGTTCTAAAAGCATGACATGTTTGTAGAATCATCGTCCGTCGTTACATGGGTGTATGACCCCGCACATATTGCCAATAAGTGGATGATAAATAAAATGAGATGGATGATAAATAAAATGCGAAACGAAAATTACACAAGTTTAAGTATGACGACATATAGCAGTGCAAATCCTTCATTCAAACAACTACATACACTGAATAATCTTCAGCAACCAGATTGAGAGTAGGAGGCATTTCAAGTAGAAAGAGGCACGTGAATGACGACAGCATTAAGAGAGATTAATCAATAGTCGTAAGTGGAAGTAAGCTGTCTTAGCTTATGTGTGGTTAGTTAGTCGGCCGCAGGAAAAGATAAATTTATGTGTCCCTACCATGCATCAAGCAGATTCCGACTTAAAATGGGATTATGAAAAAGAACTGACTACAGAGGAATCTCAAAAAACGTCAACTGTCTGATATATGGACAGAAATTCAGAAAGAGCATACATCCAAAACAATGCCCCGATGAACACTGTGGAAAAGTGGTATCACGTTTGAAAAAGATTCTTGATATTCGCTAGTAGAACAGAGATACACTTATTATGGAGATTTATCACCTGCCTGTTAGCTGAAGCAAGATTTGTGAAATGGGCATAGTGTTCATGCAACTCATGTAAATCGCTGTCCATAGCAATCCCCAAAAATCGCCTGAGAAATCTCTCCCAATGAATTAACTAACCCACATTTGGAACTGGCATGTTCTGGGCACAGTCCTGCATAGCTATTGCAAGTTGGTGAAAGAAGAATGAAAATCTAAATTTCAAAAGAACACCTACATTATGTCAGAAAAAAAATTACATTGGCCATTCCTGGAAGAAAGTGTAAGTAGTTAGGTTCGCGGTCGGAGATTGTAATGATGAGAGGGGTAAGGAGCGGTAGTACGTGAAGGTGATAGGGAGGGATCACTCGGTTCGTACTTGTATTTATCTAATATTATCTAATATCGGTAACTTCGACGTGAGTTAGAAGAAGACGTGACGAAAACGAACACAAACACGAACACTCACACACGTACACTCACACTCTTCATTACATACACCCCTGAGCTAATTATATTTGTGTTGTATTATTGGTATATATTTGTTTTCCTTTATTGCTTATTATTTGGTACATGTTACATTCACTTTGTTGTTTATTAACTTTTATATGTTTCGTCACCTTTGGTTTCCTTTATTACTCATTAGCTTGTATATGTTATGTTCACTTTACATACTTACTTGAATCCAAGCGAGATCACTGTGTCCTAGATAAGTTGCACGCGCTATGACCGCTTCAGGTAGTGGATATTTAGTTTAATAATGATTGTAAGTTTTATTTTATACTCGTTTCACTACCTTATGCTACAGGAAAGGGCACAACATACCTCTAGTCAACCAACTTCTACCCGTGCTTGTAACATATATCTGGGGCCTGACCGGGATAGTATCTTATGAACTGGTATGTCATTTGTATGTTAACGTAACTTCTAGTTAATCAATCACTGTTTCTGACTTGGTAAGGTTTGTTTTCAGGTATACATACCCATGACATGCATACATAACCACATTATTCACACTCGTCTTCGTCACTTCTTCGTTTATCTCACGAGTATCTGCTGTTGGGTGCATGGTGACCTTGCCTTTAAATATTTAACGATAGGCCTGGTGACTAGGTATAGGGATAACTGCGTATTCACATTGGTAGTTGTGTCGGTTTCAGGTAGGGATTATCCCATAGTTCCACTTTCTCATATACTGCTCTGAGACTCATTCTTACTCATTTGGAGCCATTGAAGCTCCAAATAGATTCTTAATTTTCTCGCGAGTAACTAGACCAGTCTAAACTCAAAAGAGTACTTTAGGCGAGCTCCTGTTTGTTGTGAGGTACATCATTCGCTGACCTATGGCCAGTTACATCTGTGAAAGAAAGGCTCATCAGGGATCGCGCCCCTCTCTATAAACGTATCTTATCTCGTGTTCAAGGGTGCAAATCTCGTCTTTGCGGTTATTAATCCTCTCGAATCTTATGTCAAGTGAAACTTCGGAAATAACTTCTGGTAGAGTTTTTACATCAAATCTTTGCACTTTTCTACTCAAGTGAGTACGTCAAAATGACAAAATTCCTAGACCATAGAAAATTTGTAGGAAATCCTTCTGTAGAAGAACTTAAAGCCTCCAAAGTAAACAATGATCAAATAAAAATATACTGCTAGTGGTTTCGAGATTCCATTGCAACATGACATTCGAAAAGATGACCTCATGACACTCATTTTAACTCATCTTGGAGAAGAACCTAGCCCAAGTAAAGGACTCGAGATAGAGAGTCAGACTAAAGATCCTAATATTCTTTTAGAGAGAGAGAAAGTTAAAATGAAAGCCTTGCAAATGCAGATAGAATATGAGGAGGAGAGGGAGAAACAAAGAGAACATGAAGAGAAACAAGCAGAGAAAGGAAGAGCTCACCAGTTACTCCTGTTGCAAAAACAACCTCCAAACAAGGCTAAGATCACTGAATATTTGTCCCTTACCACAATTCTCAGATCAAGATCCCGAAAGTTTCTTCAGGGAGTTCGAATCCTCTCCTGAACACTTTGAATTGCCTCAGGAGGATTGGATCTAGAAAATGATACTGATTGTGCCTCAGTTAAGAAAGGTATTCTAGAGGCATATTTCATTACAACAGAGGGTTACAGACAAAAAATTTAGGAATCTTAAACTTGATCGCCTTAGAGGAATTTCAACGCAAGGTTCCTCATTCAGTAGTAATGCACATCACCAACAGAGACGAGACAGACTTACTTAAACCTGCTGAAATCGCAGACGTATTTTCATCGTCCAGGTCCCGTGGGAAAGAGGAAGGCTGAATCAATTGTAAAGTCCGGTGCGGGTGCTGTAAACAATGGCAAGTCGGTAGTTAGTAGTAACAAGTTCTCTCCAGTGTGTTCATTTTGCAAAAAAGGCTTCCCACCTCATAAGAGATTGTCCTAATCCCAATTGCAAAGTAGCAAAAGGTGCTTTTACCAAACCATTGGCCTCATTTAATACCACGAAAACAGATCCCTCTAATAAGTTATTTACCCCATTTATGTAAAAAGGATCAGTCTCCTTTGGTGATAACTTAAAATACTCAGTAAATATCATAAAGGACACTGCAGGAGGCCAGTCACTTGTACTAAAATAAGCAGTTCTTGGGAAAAAAAAATACACTGATGAAAAGGTGTATTTAAAGGATTTTTTTTTTTTTTTTTTATCCATTTCCACTCCCATTAGCCAGAGTACACCTTGACAGTTCTATAGTGAAGAGAGAAGTGATTGTTGGGGTGGGTAGTGATCAATTTTTGCCCATAGTTTTTACTGGCTAATGACTTAGGCGGTGGTGCAGTCTTTCCACCCTTTGTCATTAAAGACTCACCACTCCCATAGAATCATACAGGGGAACTTGAGCGGAAACAACCTAATTTGTTTCCGGTTTGTACCGTGACCCAAGCACAAGCTGCCCAGAACAATCCCGTTACTTTTTTTTCTTTATATGTAAGAAGGACACTGGCCAAGGGCAACAAAAATCTAATAAAAAAATGCCCACTGAAATGCCAGTCTCATAAAAGGGTCAAAGCAGTGGTCAAAAATTGATGAATAAGTGTCTTGAAACCTACCTCTTGAAGGAATTCAAGTCATAGGAAGGTGGAAATACAGAAGCAGGCAGGGAGTTCCAGAGTTTACCAGAGAAAGGGATGAATGATTGAGAATACTGGTTAACTCTTGCGTTAGAGAGGTGGACAGAATAGGGGTGAGAGAAAGAAGAAAGTCTTGTGCAGCGAGGCCGTGGGAGGAGGGGAGGCATACAGTTAGCAACATCAGAAGAGCAGTTAGCATGAAAATAGCGGTAGAAGACAGCTAGATATGCAACATTGCGTCGGTGAGAGAGAGGCTAACGACAGTCAGTTAGAGAAGAGGAGTTGATGAGACGAAAAGCTTTTGATTCCACCCTCTCTAGAAGAACAGTATGAGTGGAACCTCCCAGATATGTGAAGCATACTCCATACATGGACGGATAAAGCACTTGTACAGAGTTAGCAGTTGGAGGGGGTGAGAAAAACTGGCGGAGACGTCTCAGAATGCCTAACTTCATATAAAGTATTTTAGCTAGAGATGAGATGTGAAGTTTCCATTTCAGATTATAAGTAAAGGACAGACCGAGGATTTTCAGTGTAGAAGAGGGGGGCAGTTGAGTGTCATTGAAGAAGAGGGGATAATTGTCTGGAAGGTTGTGTCGAGTTGATAGATGGAGGAATTGAGTTTTTGAGGCATTGAACAACACCAAGTTTGCTCTGCCCCAATCAGAAATTTTAGAAAGATCAGAAGTCAAGCGTTCTCTGGCTTCCCTGCGTTATATGTTTACCTCCTGAAGGGTTGGACGTCTATGAAAAGATGTGGAAAAGTGCAGGGTGGTATCATCAGCGTAGGAGTGGATAGGACAAGAAGTTTGGTTTAGAAGATCATTAATGAATAATAAGAAGAGAGTGGGTGACAGGACAGAACCCTGAGGAACACCACTGTTAATAGATTTAGGAAAAGAACAGTGACCGTCTACCACAGCAGCAATAGAAAGGTCAGAAAGGAAACTTGAGATGAAGTTACAGAGAGAAGAATAGAAACCGTAGAAGGGTAGTTTGGAAATGAAAGCTTTGTGCCAGACTGTATCAAAAGCTTTTGATATGTCCAAGGCAACAGCAAAAGTTTCACCAAAATCTCTAAAAGAGGATGACCAAGACTCAGTAAGGAAAGCCAGAAGATCACCAGTAGAGCGGCCTTGACGGAACCCATACTGGCGATCAGATAGAAGGTTGTGAAGTGATGGATGTTTAAGAATCTTCTTGTTGAGGATAGATTCAAAAACTTTAGATAGGCAGGAAATTAAAGCAATAGGTCGGTAGTTTGAGGGATTAGAACGGTCATCCTTTTTAGGAACAGGTTGAATGTAGGCAAACTTCCAGCAAGAAGGAATGGCAGATGTTGACAGACAGAGCTGAAAGAGTTTGACTAGGCAACAAACGGAGGCACAGTTTCTGAGAACAATAGGAGGGACCCCATCAGGTCCATAAGCCTTCCGAGGGTTTAGGACAGCGAGGGCATGGAAAACATCATTGCGAAGAATTTTAATACGTGGCATGAAGTAGTCAGAGGGTGGAGGAGAGGGAGGAACAAGCCCAGAATCGTTCAAGGTAGAGCTTTTAGCAAAGGTTTGAGCGAAGAGTTCAGCTTTAGAAATAGATGTGATAGCAGTGGTGCCATCTGGTTGAAATAGAGGAGGAAAAGAAGAAGAAGCAAAGTTATTGGAGATGTTTTTGGCTTGATGCCAGAAATCACGAGGGGAGTTAGATCTTGAAAGGTTTTGACATTTTCTGTTAATGAAGGAGTTTTTGGCTAGTTGGAGAACAGACTTGGCATGGTTCCGGGCAGAAATATAAAGTGCATGAGATTCTGGTGATGGAAGGCTTAAGTACCTTTCGTGGGCCACCTCTCTATCATGTATAGCACGAGAACAAGCTGTGTTAAACCAAGGTTTAGAAGATTTAGGACGAGAAAAAGAGTGAGGAATGTACGCCTCCATGCCAGACACTATCACTGCTCAGTCTTTGCCCAAACCTCTGAATCGTCCAGCTCAAGTGAACTTCACTACTAAAGTTCTCTCAATGACCTAAAAAGAGGATGAATCATTAACCAAATTTCACTCCCAAGCCATTGCTATGGAACAGATAATTCACTATCCATCATTTTTCTACCAGGGCGACATCCTTATGAAATTGTATAAACCACCTGAACTTAATGACGATCCATCATGGGCAGAGGTCCATCAAATAGTCTTGCCAAGAGTCTTGAGAACAACCGTAATAGAGATCGCTCATAAAAACGTTTCTGGACACTTAGGTATCACGAAAACCTGTGATAAAATGTTGAGTCATTTTTACTGGCCAGCTCTACGGAAGGACGTAGCTTCATTTGTCAATTCATGTCATACGTGTCAAGTTGCAGCAAACCTAACCAGATCATCTCTCCTTACCCCGACAACCTTTACAAGTTCCTTCAGAATAATTTCAAAAGATAATTATTGATGTTGTAGGGCCCTTAACAAAAAACCAAGAAAGTTAACCAATACATCCTCACTGTACTTGACCCAACTACCAGGTGTCCTGAGGCTATTAAGAACATCAATGTTAAAACTATTGTGTCTAAACTCACCCACATGTTTACCACCTATGGTATTCCCCAAGAAATACAGAGCGACCTGGGAACAAGCTTCACGAGTGATCTATTTCCGGGCTGTCTTAATTGAACTTGGTATTACGCAGACTCTAACGACCGCTTACCTTCCGGAATCTCGGGGTGTGCTAGATAGGTGTCATCAAACCCTAAAATCAATGTTACGTAAGTTTTGTTACGAACAGGACCAGGAATGGGACGAGGCACTGCCCTTCATGTTGTTCGCTATTAGAGAAACACCCGAGACCCTTGGTGTCTCTCCTTTTGAATTATTACTTGGTAGGGAAGTGAGGGAACCCCTACAACTTGTTAAGGACAAGCTACTTGACTCCATTGTCCATAGGCTTGTCACGGTCACCCACTATTTGGATAACTTAAAATATACTCTTCATAAAGTCCGCCCATTTGCCCACTCTGATCTCCAGCAAACACAACGTGGGATGAAAGCTAATTCTAATAGAGCCACTCAAGTAAGAACCAAGTCGTCGCCTTTATACATATTCCTGGTCACTCCTCCACACCTTACAGTTAAAATATCATGGTTCATATGACATCTTCAAGACAGTAAATGATACAAATTATATAATCAATACTCCTGATTGTCGAAAGTCCTCACAATTAATTCATGTTAACTTGCTCAAATTAAAGAAGCACCGAACGCCTACAACGGACTCTTCAACTGCAGTGTTACCTGTTCCTTTTGAGTCAAATATAATCGCAGAAACTAAGCAAGTAGACTCAGACACAATCCCAGATATAAAAGATACTTCCAGTAATGCATATACACTTGAACATCTACATGACAACTTCAGTCACCTACCTTCCTCACAAGCACAAAACATAATTTCAGTTGTGGAACAACATCAAGTTGTTTTCAAACAGTGTTCCTTGATGATTCATGACGCGCAACTTTTACCAGGCACTTCTTCTATCCACCAAGTTCCTTACCGTCTGTATCCTCAGAAACGAAGGTTGGTGAGGAAAGAGGTTGACTGGCTACTCACGCACGGGTTGGCTGCACCTAGTCGCTCACCTTGTGCTTCACCGTGCATACTCGTCCCCAAAGAAGATGGTCAACTACGCTTCTGCACGGACTACAGATGAGTGAAAATTGTCAGTGCCAGATGCCTATCTTTTACCACGAATAGATGATCTTGATGAGGTGGAACAATCCAAATTTGTAACTAAGAGCTTCGGAAATTTCAGCTTGCATTGCCCCATTTGGCCTTTTTCACTATTTGGTGGCTCCATTTGGGATGAGAAATTGCCCAGCCACCTCCCAGAGGGCTAAGAATTACCTCGTCCAAGACATAGTCGGGGTGTCAGTGTACATAAACGATCTTCTTATCTTCTCAAATAATTGGGAGCAACATACCCACCAATTTGCTGTAACGTTCCACAGAGTCCAATAGGCACGGCTGATGGTAAAATTATTCAAAACTACATTCAGCGGGGCAACAGTCACCTAATTCGGGCACCAGGTGGGGCATAGCTGTGCCTTTCCCAAAGCCGCCAACGTGTCCGCCGTACTGGAGTACTAGGTGCCACTCTCCAAAAGGGAGATACGACGATTCCTCGGGTTGGCGAGTTTCTTCCGCCGGTTCTGCCCGAACTTCGCAGAAGCAGCCGCCCTTCTAACAGGACTAACCAGTGGAACTGCCAAATTTAAGTGGACACCAGACTGTTAACGGGCATTCGATCAACACAAGAATTTCCGGACTTCTCCCGACCATTTTCTCTGCAAACCGACGCCAGCGACATCGCCTCAGGGGCAGTCCTCCTAAAGGAGAAGAATGTAATCTATCATCCGGTGGCCTATCACAGCCAAATTCAGCAACCACCAGAGGAATTACAGCACCATCGAGAAGAAAATGCTCTCATTTGTCTCAGCAATTCAAAAGCTTAAATGCTACCTGCACGCCAGCGTCAAGCCCCTGCAGGTATTCACTGACTGCAATCCTCTGACATTCCTACAGCGAAACAAGTTTACCAACCAGCGTCTTCTCCGGTGGTCACTTCTTCAGCCTTATGATGTGACCATCCGACACATAAAAGGCTCTGAAAATATCATCGCAGACACCCTCTCGCGAATTCACCTCTGATTCTGACGCGGGCCTCTCCATTTTTCATTCCTCCACCGTCACCAAGGTTCTTGTTACCGGGTGTCGACGTCCTCAGGTGGGGAGGTATTACAGCCCTCGTACCAGCCTCACCAACCACTAATCTCTCCAAATAACCATCGGCTTCGAATACCGTCTCGACTACACCGTGCCGGTACCATAAAGACGAAGCTTTAGAAACACGTCTCGACTCGCGTCTCGCTCAAGGTAACCGAGCTGACCACTGACTTCCATCTCCACACCATGTCAGTCCCACTTGCTTCTCGCAGTTGGAACCTTCTTCCATCCTGCTGCCTGGATTCGGTAACGTGACGAACACGAACACTCACACGCGTACACTCACATTCTTCATTACATATACACCTGAACTATTTATATTTGTTGTATGTATTATATTTGTGTTGTATATTTTTTGTTCTTTATTGCTTATTATTTGGTACAGGTTACATTCACCTTGTTGCTTATTAACTTGGATATGTTTTGTCACCTTTCGTTTCCTTTATTATTCACTAGCTTCTATATATGTTATGTTAACTATACATACTTGAACCCAAGCGGGATCATTGTGTGCACGCGCTATGCCAATCAGGTAGTGCATATTTAGTTTAATAATGATTGTAAGTTTTATTTTATACTCGTTTCACTACCTTATGCTAAAAGAAAGGGTAAAACACACCTTTAGTCAACTAGCTTCGACCTGTGCTTGTAACAACACCCACAGTTGCGAAAGAATCGACAGCCACGTATGCTAAAAGAAAGGGTAAAACACACCTAGTCAACCAGCTTCGACCTGTGCTTAAAATAACACCCACAGTTGCGAAAGAATCGACATCCACGTCTAAGAAACATATAGTTAACATAAAACAACATGTATATGGTCAAGGTATTATTCCTCGTTGGACATCCGCCCTCCGTGACGAATCCTCCCACTACCCAACAGCGTGTTATAGCCTCATGCCAAGTAGTGTAGTTTACTGCCCCCTGGACGGTAGGCTTTGTCAGGACCTGAGGAGGGAGTAAAAGTTCACTACACAGCTAATTACTCAAGTCTTCTGCAGCTGAAATGCCTCTGCCAGCAGTAGCATTTAAGACACAACAAGTTCACTAACAAGAGACACAAGAAACTACTACAAACGAGCGCCCACGAGCCAACTGGAAGATCATTCGCCACTTCCTGTGCACGATACTCGACCCACGCACACACGAAGCTATGAAACCGAGGAATCGCTTCCCTGGGTGTAGTGTGTCATACATAACTAACCCTTTTGGCAGACAACTATGGAGACTCCTGTTCTATGTAAGTAGGCCGGGGCGTATGGCCGGTAATGACTCACTTATCCCATTAAAGCAACTGACACAACTAATTCTTATCCCGCCCTAGTCTCCAATAAATGTTAGAGCACGTATCAGAACGTCTCCCCATCCATGTGCTGGGTAGTGACTGACTCTGCTGCTATGGGGAAGGGGTACAAGCGGGGGAGGTGTGACACATACATACAGACAACCACCCATACACAGCCTCCCGTGCGGTCATTACTTAAATAAAACACTTTACTTTTAAAAATTTTGCTGATTGAACCAGGGGTGCTAGATGAATACAGATCACTTCATCGTCAAGGGCGACTCTTCTCGTGCTATACATTATACAGAGGTAGCCCAAAAAAGGTACTTAAGCTTTCCATCACCAGAATCAAATGCATTTCATTTATCTGCCCGAAACCATGCCGAGTCTGTTCTCCAACTAGCAAAAAACTCCTTCATTAAAAGTGTCAACCTTTCAGGATGTAACTCCCCTCATAACTTCTGGCATCTAGCCAAAAATGTCTCCAATATGTTTATTTCTTCTTTCCCTTCTTTATTTCAACTACATGGCACCACTGCTACCACATTAAACCTGAACTTTTCACTCAAACCTTTGCTAAAAAATCTACCTTGAATGATTCAGGGCTTCTTTCTCTCTCTCCTCCACCCTCTGACTACTTCATGCTACCTATTAAAATTCTTTGCAATGATGTTTTCCATGCCCTTGCTGGCCTAAACCCTTGGAAGGCTTATGGACTTGATGGGGTCCCTCCTATTGTTCTCCAAAACTGTGCCTCCGTGCTTGCACCTTACCAAGTCAAACTCTTTCAACTCTGTCTATCAACATCTCCCTTTCCTTCTTGCTGGAAGTTTGCCTACATTCAACCTGTTCCTGAAAAGGGTGACCGTTCTCATCACTCAAACTGCTGTCCTATTGTTTTAATTTCCTACCTATCTAAAGTTTTTTAATCTATCCTCAACAGGAAAATTCTTAAACATATATCACTTCACAACCTTCTATCTGATCGCTAGTATGGGTTCCGTCAAGGCCACTCTACTGGTGATCTTCTGGTTTTGCTTACTGAATTTTGGTCATCCTCTCTTAGAGATGAATCTGAAACTTTTGCTGTTGCCTGTTACCTCAAAAGCTTTTGATAAAGTCTGGCACAAATCTTTGATTTCCAAACTAGCCTCCTACAGCTTTCGTCCTTCTCTCTGTAACTTCATCTCAAGTTTCCTTTCTGACTGTTCTATTGCTGCTTTGGTAGAAATGCACTGTTCTTTTCCTAAACCTATTAGGAGTGTGTTCCTCAGGGTTCTGTCCTGTCACCCACTCTCTTCTTATTATTCATCAATGACCTTCTAAACTTAACTTATTGTCCTACCCATTCCTACGCTGATGATACCACTTTACTTCAGGAAGTAAACATTTCACGCACGGAAGCCACAGAACGCCTGACTTCTGATCATTCTAAAATTTCTGATTCACGCAGAGTAAACTTGGTGTTGTTCAATGCCTCAAAAACTCAATTCCTCCATCTATTAACTCAACACAAACTTCCAACTATCCCCTCTTCTTCAGTGACACTCAACTGTCCCCCTTTTCTACACTGAAAATCCTTGGTCTGTCCTTTACTTATAATATGAACTGGAAACTACACATCTCATCTCTAGGTAAAACAGCTTCTATGAAATTAAGTGTTCTGAGACGTCTCGCCAGTTTTTCTCACTCCCCCCAGCTGCTAACTCTGTACAAGGACCTTATCCGTCCATTTATGGAGTATACTCCATATGTCTGGGCGTTCCACTCATACCGCTCTTCTAACCTAAGAGGCTTCTAACCTAAGAGGCAAACCTAAGAGGCTTCCACACAAATGTGGGGGAACTCACTCGCAGTGTTATCAATAAGAATAATGTAGACTTAGTGTTTGTGTGTAAGACATTCCTCGATGATAAAGTGCCCAGTACCTATGCCCGTGTCAGAGGCTACTCCACCTGGATTAGAAAAGACAGAAGTACACAAGGTGGCGGTGTAGCGTTCTGTCATAAAGAGACTCTCAACGTCCAAGTGGTGGAGCCTCCTATACCAGTGCCCAGAGAACTTGAACTCATCGCTCTGAAAGTAATAGACTGTAACGGGAAAGGCATATTGTGTGTGGGCTGTTACCGGCCTCCATGTCAGGGACCAGAGATATTAAACTACCTCACTGAGAACCTTGACACCATGATGACAGCCAGTCAGTGTGACAGCGTGGTGGTGTTGGGCGATCTTAACCAGCACATGGTTCAGCAAGCATTCAACACGCTGCTGGTTGTGTACAATCTACACAACCATGTCACATTCCCCACACACCGCTCCGGCTCATCCCTGGACCCCGTTGTAACGGACCTCCCTCACCACTCCATACAGTGCTTTCCCCTAGACTTTGTTGGCACCTCGGACCACATAACAGTCTTCACCAAGATCCAGTTCAGAAGACCAAGTGAGGAGACAACAGCTCACAATCTCTGTGACGAGTCCTGTCTCCGTGCCCCTCCCACTACTGTGCCCTCCCTACACAAAGGAAGGAAATCCCCTGGGAAATTAACCCCAAGCTGCACCCACACTCCCTCCTTCCGAAGCAATTAACTCCGGCGCCGAGACCCTGGACTGACCTGACTGACCTGACCGCACCCAATCCATCCCTAGCATCTACCACTGCAGCTGTCATCACTACTATCATCTGCTGAAACTGCACAGAAATGGCGGATCACAGGCCCATCAAGAGGCGAGACCTTCCCGGGTATTGCCCTCAGAAGTGGTGTGCTGTCTGTGGGAAGGCTGCAGTCAAGAATGCACCTTATGTTAGATGCGAAGGCAGATTTGACTACCCCAATGTCTGCCACTCATCCTACCTCGGAGACAATGATGTCTACACATGTGAAGACACACAGGAAATACGGAGGTTATGCAGCATTGAAGACGCTGTAGTTTACCTCCCTCTAGATCCTAACGAAAATGCTCCCACCACGCTTGCCGCCCCCAACGAAAGCGACGATGGTGGCGATGCAGGCGCAGACGTAGACGTAGATGTGAACGAGCGGCAGCACTACAGGGAGATGGATAAGGAGGATCTCATCTCTTACACTCTACGCCTACAGATGGATGTAACCAACAAAAATAAAATAATTCGGTCCCTCACGCTACAAAGAGACTGGATTCTCGAAAAACAGACACACGTGGCTGAACTCCATGAGCTCATGGAGGTCCTCACGGAGTGCAAGAAAGCAGACGCAAGAGTTTCCAGCAGTTCTATTGCGACTACTGCTACTCCCTCCTCTATCCTGAGGACCTGGGAGAAGGCGTGTGCCTCCTCGGACCACTGGAGGCAGTGGTGGCAATCTGGAAGGCCTAAGCCTCTCATAAGAGTAGCGGACGCCCTCACCACAGCGGCCGCAACCCCCACCACCGCCACCACCACCACAGCCTCAGGTAGCACCAACACCACCATTACCACCAATAACAATAGCAGCAGCAACAGTAACAAAAACATCATCAACAACAACAAGAGTAACAGTAACGATAACAACAGCAACGACAGCAGTAGTAGTAGTAGCAACAGCAGCAACAACAACAGCAGGAGAAACAGCAGCAGTACTACCAGCAGCAACAGCAGTAGCAGCAGCAGCAGCAGCAGCAATAGTAACAACAACAACAGCAACAATAATAGCGATAGGAGCAACAACAACAACAACAACAAAAATAACAATGGAAGCAGGAAGAAGACCCAGCGACAGCGACGCGGCCAGCGGCGGGCACGAAGTCACCCCAACACACCTGACCGGCGACCTATCCCTCCTCCTCGCATAACTCAGCCACAGGCATCTGCGTACCCAGTGAGGCACAGGGGAGAGCAAAGGGTCCGATGCGACTACTGTTTCCGCCCCGGCCACACAGCTGAGATGTGCTACAGCCGCGCTGCTGACGAACGCCAGGAACAAAGGCAGGAGAGTATGTTCATGAGGGTTCTGACGGAGGGTTTAGCGCGGCAACAACTTCCTCACCCCCAGCAGCCCTTTCAGGCCCCCCTCCAGCCTTCCTGGCAGCCACAGCCCGGTCACTACCCCAGCTGGAATCTCTCCTCGTGGCAGGGCAGACACTAATGCGTCTCGCCTCACCACCACACCTCATTCCCAAGCCAACGCGAGGAGGCAAGGGAACAGACGCCCCAGCTGTCACCTGACCGTGGTCTCCGCCAACGTGAGAGGACTCCGCACCAATGTAGGTGACCTTAGTCACAATTTCGTGCTGAGACATAGTGCTGACATTGTCGCAGTAACAGAAACGTGGCTGAGTGACGAGGTGGAGCCGACGTTCGGCAAAATATCAGGCTACTCCCTGTGGGTGAGGATGGACCTAAAAAACAGAACAGGCGGAGGTGTCGCTGCCTGTTTTAAGGACGGCCTCCAAACACAGGAACTTGAGGTAGCTGTGCCACACCTGATGGAGGCACTGTTCTTCAGGGTGGTACTTGCAGACAACAGTGGGCTTCTCCTCTGTGTCATGTACCGCCCCCCGAGACAAGGACGAGCCCCGCTAGACTTCCTGACGGAGGAACTCGACACCCTGCTCCAGCGTCACAAGTGTTCCCATGTGATGATAGTGGGGGACCTGAACTTCCACATGGAGCGGGATGCCTTCAGTAATCTCCTGACTGTTCAGTCCCTAACCAACCATGTCACCTTCACTACACACGAGCGGGGAGGACTGCTGGATCCTGTGGTGACAGACCTACTCGAAAGCCAGCATCAGCTGCCAGCAGCTAGGACCAGTGGGCAGCTCAGACCACTTTGCTGTGCTGTCTCAGGTCGAACTGCAAACGGCGAGGGAAGACGCTATCCCGCGTACCGTCTGGCTTTGGAACAGGGCGGACTGGCCATCCATGAAGCAGGACATGGAGAACACGGACTGGGAGTCCCTCCTAATGGGAGATGCTGAGACCAAGGCACGCACCCTCACCACCAGGCTCCTTGCCCTCCAACAGCAGCATGTGCCCTGCCGAGTATATCTCTCCAGGCCTGGTGATCCCGCCTGGTTTGGTTTTCGCTGCAGAGTCATGCGAGGAGGAGGGACAGGTCGCCGGTCAGGTGTGTTGGGGTGACTTCGTGCCCGCCGCTGGCCGCGTCGCTGTCGCTGGGTCTTCTTCCTGCTTCCATTGTTATTTTTGTTGTTGTTGTTGTTGTTGTTGCTCCTATCGCTATTATTGTTGCTGTTGTTGTTGTTACTATTGCTGCTGCTGCTGCTGCTGCTACTGCTGTTTCTGCTGGTAGTACTGCTGCTGTTTCTCCTGCTGTTGTTGTTGCTGCTGTTGCTACTACTATTACTGCTGTTGTTGCTGTTGTTATCGTTACTGTTACTCTTGTTGTTGTTGATGGTGTTTTTGTTACTGTTGCTGCTGCTATTGTTATTGGTGGTAATGGTGGTGTTGGTGCTACCTGAGGCTGTGATGGTGGTGGCGGTGGTGGGGGTTGCGACCGCTGTGGTGAGGGCGTCCGCTACTCTTATGAGAGGCTTAGGCCTTCCAGATTGCCACCACTGCCTCCAGTGGTCCGAGGAGGCACACGCCTTCTCCCAGGTCCTCAGGATAGAGGAGGGAGTAGCAGTAGTCGCAATAGAACTGCTGGAAACTCTTGCGTCTGCTTTCTTGCACTCCGTGAGGACCTCCATGAGCTCATGGAGTTCAGCCACGTGTGTCTGTTTTTCGAGAATCCAGTCCCTTTGTAGCGTGAGGGACCGAATTATTTTATTTTTGTTGGTTACATCCTTCTGTAGGCGTAGAGTGTAAGAGATGAGATCCTCCTTATCCATCTCCCTGTAGTGCTGCCGCTCGTCCACATCTACGTCTACGTCTGCGCCTGCATCGCCACCATCGTCGCTTTCGTTGGGGGCGGCAAGCGTGGTGGGAGCATTTTCGTTAGGATCTAGAGGGAGGTAAACTACAGCGTCTTCAATGCTGCATAACCTCCGTATTTCCTGTGTGTCTTCACATGTGTAGACATCATGGTCTCCGAGGTAGGATGAGTGGCAGACATTGGGTGCATTCTTGACTGCAGCCTTCCCACAGACAGCACACCACTTCTGAGGGCAATAGCCGGGAAGGTCTCGCCTCTTGATGGGCCTGTGATCCGCCATTTCTGTGCAGTTTCAGCAGGTGATAGTAGTGATGACAGCTGCAGTGGTAGATGCTAGGGATGGATTGGGTGCGGTCAGGTCAGTCAGGTCAGTCCAGGGTCTTGGCGCCGGAGTTAATTGCTTCGGAAGGAGGGAGTGTGGGTGCAGCTTGGGGTTAATTTCCCAGGGGATTTCCTTCCTTTGTGTAGGGAGGGCACAGTAGTGGGAGGGGTACGGAGACAGGACTCGTCACAGAGATTGCGAGCTGTTGTCTCCTCACTTGGTCTTCTGAACTGGATCTTGGTGAAGACTGCTATGTGGTCCGAGGTGCCAACAAAGTCTAGGGGAAAGCACTGTATGGAGTGGTGAGGGAGGTCCGTTACAACGGGGTCCAGGGATGAGCCGGAGCGGTGTGTGGGGAATGTGACATGGTTGTGTAGATTGTACACAACCAGCAGCGTGTTGAATGCTTGCTGAACCATGTGCTGGTTAAGATCGCCCAACACCACCACGCTGTCACACTGACTGGCTGTCATCATGGTGTCAAGGTTCTCAGTGAGGTAGTTTAATATCTCTGGTCCCTGACATGGAGGCCGGTAACAGCCCACACACAATATGCCTTTCCCGTTACAGTCTATTACTTTCAGAGCGATGAGTTCAAGTTCTCTGGGCACTGGTATAGGAGGCTCCACCACTTGGACGTTGAGAGTCTCTTTATGACAGAACGCTACACCGCCACCTTGTGTACTTCTGTCTTTTCTAATCCAGGTGGAGTAGCCTCTGACACAGGCATAGGTACTGGGCACTTTATCATCGAGGAATGTCTCACACACAAACACTAAGTCTACATTATTCTTATTGATAACACTGCGAGTGAGTTCCCCCACATTTGTGTGGAAGCCTCTTAGGTTTGCAGACACCACTCTGAGTTCACTATTGGTAGGAGTGTAGCCTCGCCGGGGAGTGCTGCGGTGCTGCTCCATACTGGAAGACAGGCGCTGTGTGCTGGGTGAGGGGCCACGCGGGGCGGGAAACTGGCGATCCTGGGGGGCTATTAGTGTGGGCCCCACCCTCTGTTGAGTCGTAGGCTGGTGCAGCTGCCAGACTACTCCTCTCAGTGCTAGTAGCGTATCCTGGCTACTCTGCCGGACTGCTTGCACCAGCTCTTTCTGCCTCTCGTCCGCTATTTTCACTCGGCAATGGAGGGAGGAGTGTGAGCGGCCTTGGCAGTATTCACACGCCTTCCTCGGGCACTGCTCCTGAGTGTGACCGTGACGCCTGCAGTGAGGACACCTGGCCTGCTGCAGCCTTGGACCGACTGCTTCTTGTCGTGGCTGCTGCCCTGACTGAGGCGTATTTCCTCTTGTAGCTGGTCTCTTTTTTTTCCTGGGATGTCGGCGTTTCCCGCTTGCTCCCTGGCTGCCTTGCTGTGACTCACTGTGCTGTGCTCTCACTCTCGTCGTTGGCGACACTGCTGGTTGTGACCTCACGTGGTAGTGAAGAGTCCGTCTCCTCAGGCAAGGTGTGCTGGGTGAGAGTGAGAGTGGGGGCGGGAGGGGAAGGAGAAGGGGAGAATGAGCGAGTGGGGGAGGGAGAGCGACTAGGCTGAGGAGTACTGTCCCCGCTGGGCGCGGGAGTCGCTGCCTCACACTCTTCTATAATGTTGTGAGGTCGGGCGGAACACGCGACTGACCTCTGCTGCTTTTCTTCAAATGTGAGAGTGCCAAGGAGAGTGTCTACAGTATTCAGTTCTTCCACCAGCGTTCTTCGTCTGACGATGAAGTAGTCCTGAATACACCTGTAGTTGTTCAGCTGCTGTTTTGTTGAGGTTAGGTCCCGACGAAGATTTCTTACAAGCGTTTTCAGTTCTTCCCTTCGTAATTCGTCTAAGTCGTCTTACTCCTCTTCTGTGGAGTCCGTGGGGGGAGGGGTAGGATGGGCCAGCAGTGTGACACAGGGCGACACAGGGTCATTAATTCCAGCGTTGACGCGCAGCTGCCCTGTGTTGCCACATCTATACTCTATCTCCCCACCCAGGCAGACAACGTGGCTCAGATTAGGGCAGCCCTGAGTGTTGCACTTCTTGACTGTCTGTGATGACACCGTTCGGCCACAGACAGCACACCAGGACGCAGGACGGTAACCACTGATACCACTGGGTCTTTCGATTAAGCTCTCAAAGCACTCAGATACCATTTCTACTAGTGAGAGAGGTATGTGTATGCAGTAGCGTAAAGAGAGAGAGACGTGGGAGGGTAAGTGGGAGCTGGGAGTGAGGCGGCGGTGGGCCTGATCCCTTTTCAAGGTCACGCGGCGGAGTCAGGTCACACAGTAGTGCAGTGGAGTACAGACCTTCAGTACAGTATTTTCGTGTTTTTAAGTCACTGCGTGTGTATCACTGTGTTTCACTGTGGTTCCTGGGGCACTGATGTATCCTGGTACCAAGGAGAAGACGAATGGCGCGCAGAAAAAACACAAACACACGGAGCTCCCAGGCCTACGTCCTACCTCTCTCTCTCTCTCTCTCTCTCTCTCTCTCTCTCTCTCTCTCTCTCTCTCTCTCTCTCTCTCTCTCTCTCTCTCTCTCTCTCTCTCTCTCTCTCTCTCTCTCTCTCTCCTCGTGAATTTCTCTCTCTCTCTCTCTCTCTCTCTCTCTCTCTCTCTCTCTCTCTCTCTCTCTCTCTCTCTCTCTCTCTCTCTCTCTCTCTCTCTCTCTCTCTCTCTCTCTCTCTCTCTCTCTCTCTCTCTCTCTCTCTCTCTCTCTCTCTCTCTCTCTCTCTCTCTCTCTCTCTCTCTCTCTCTCTCTCTCTCTCTCTCTCTCTCTCTCTCTCTCTCTCTCTCTCTCCTCGTGAATTTCTCTCTCTCTCTCTCTCTCTCTCTCTCTCTCTCTCTCTCTCTCTCTCTCTCTCTCTCTCTCTCTCTCTCTCTCTCTCTCTCTCTCTCTCTCTCTCTCTCTCTCTCTCTCTCTCTCTCTCTCTCTCTCTCTCTCTCTCTCTCTCTCTCTCTCTCTCTCTCTCTCCTCGTGAATTTCTCTCTCTCTCTCTCTCTCTCTCTCTCTCTCTCTCTCTCTCTCTCTCTCTCTCTCTCTCTCTCTCTCTCTCTCTCTCTCTCTCTCTCTCTCTCTCTCTCTCTCTCTCTCTCTCTCTCTCTCTCTCTCCTCGTGAATTTCTCTCTCTCTCTCTCTCTCTCTCTCTCTCTCTCTCTCTCTCTCTCTCTCTCTCTCTCTCTCTCTCTCTCCTCGTGAATTTCTCTCTCTCTCTCTCTCTCTCTCTCTCTCTCTCTCTCTCTCTCTCTCTCTCTCTCTCTCTCTCGTGAATTTCTCTCTCTCTCTCTCTCTCTCTCTCTCTCTCTCTCTCTCTCTCTCTCTCTCTCTCTCTCTCTCTCTCTCTCTCTCTCTCTCTCTCTCTCTCTCTCTCTCTCCTCGTGAATTTCTCTCTCTCTCTCTCTCTCTCTCTCTCTCTCTCTCTCTCTCGTGAATTTCTCTCTCTCTCTCTCTCTCTCTCTCTCTCTCTCTCTCTCTCTCTCTCTCTCTCTCTCTCTCTCTCTCGTGAATTTCTCTCTCTCTCTCTCTCTCTCTCTCTCTCTCTCTCTCTCTCTCTCTCTCTCTCTCTCTCTCTCTCTCTCTCTCTCTCTCGTGAATTTCTCTCTCTCTCTCTCTCTCTCTCTCTCTCTCTCTCTCTCTCTCTCTCTCTCTCTCTCTCTCTCCTTGTGAATTTCTCTTTTTTTTTTTTATTTATACCAAATACATCAGAGGGTGTCACTACATTACATAGAATATCGTGACAACTTAGAGACTAAAGGTTACATAGTTAATGTTACCTATCTAAAAGCCTCACTCTGTTTTTATCACTGCTGTCTGTATTGTGTCAGCCACTCGTTCACTTTACATTTAAAATTTTGCGTTGTCAAGTTCGCAATATTTTCAATGTTTTGCTCACTGGCTATGAGTTTATTCCACCAGCTCACATAAGTGTAAATAAACTGTCTTTGGTGGTGCCATGTCCTGCACCGGGTTTGCAGCAGTTCCTCCGGGGCTGAGGTGACGGCTCTGGTAGCGACCTGGGCCAGTCGGGGAGGCTGCCGGAGTGACTGTAGGTGCGGCACTCACTGTAGCTGCACCTTGAACATTACAGTGAGTCCCGCCACGTCACGCCGATGTTGGAGACTCTGTAATGCTGGTTGGTGTCCTGTCTCTCTGATGAGCCTTGCCGCCCTCTCCTGTACCTTGTCCAGTAGAGACAGGTGCTTGTTGGCCGCACCTCCCCATGCCAGGCACGCGTATTCCAGGGACGAGCGAACCTGGGCTTTGTAGAGGACTTCCATTCCCCTACTGTCCAGGAGAGGTGACATTCTCCTCAGGGATGCCAGCTTCCCTGAGGCCTCCCTGGCGAGCCGCTCTATGTGGGATCTGAAGGACAGCTTTCTGTCGTATGTGACCCCCAGCACCTCCACCTCGTCCTGTGGGGTCAGCGTGTCGCCTTGGAAGACGAGGCGTGGGGCCGTCCCGAGTCTGGAGATGGTGAGCAGCTGCGTTTTGTGTGCCGCAAATTTTACTTTCCACTTTTCGCCCCACGCTGCTATGCGGCTTAGAGTGGCGTTCAGCGTGCTGACAGTGGCGTCTTCCTCCTCAGGACCGTAGCAGAGAGACAGGGTGAGGTCATCCGCGTATGCTCTCGTGCTCGAGATAAGGTGCAGCAGGTCATTTATATAAACATTCCAGAGCAGAGGGCCGAGGCAGCTACCCTGTGGGACCCCCGCTCTGATGGGATGAAGCCTGGAATCAGGCCCATTGACGGTCACTTTGAAGTGTCTGTCCCTCAGGTAACTCTCGAGGAGTTTGAGGAGCGGTCCGTCCACGCCGGCAGCGTAGAGCTTGGTGATGAGCGACGGATGCCAAACTTTGTCAAACTTTGTCTCTCTCTCTCTCTCTCTCTCTCTCTCTCTCTCTCTCTCTCTCTCTCTCTCTCTCTCTCTCTCTCTCTCTCTCTCTCTCTCTCTCTCTCTCTCTCTCTCTCTCTCTCTCTCTCTCTCTCTCTCTCTCTCTCTCTCTCTCTCTCTCTCTCTCTCATGAATTTCTCTCTCTCTCTCTCTCTCTCTCTCTCTCTCTCTCTCTCTCTCTCTCTCTCTCTCTCTCTCTCTCTCTCTCTCTCTCTCTCTCTCTCTCTCTCTCTCTCTCTCTCTCTCTCTCTCTCTCTCTCTCTCTCTCTCTCTCTCTCTCTCTCTCTCTCTCTCTCTCTCTCTCTCTCTCTCTCTCTCTCTCTCTCTCTCTCTCTCTCTCTCTCTCTCTCTCTCTCTCTCTCTCTCTCTCTCTCTCTCTCTCTCTCTCTCTCTCTCTCTCTCTCTCTCTCTCTCTCTCTCTCTCTCTCTCTCTCTCTCTCTCTCTCTCTCTCTCTCTCTCTCTCTCTCTCTCTCTCTCTCTCTCTCTCTCTCTCTCTCTCTCTCTCTCTCTCTCTCTCTCTCTCTCTCTCTCTCTCTCTCTCTCTCTCTCTCTCTCTCTCTCTCTCTCTCTCTCTCTCTCTCTCTCTCTCTCTCTCTCTCTCTCTCTCTCTCTCTCTCTCTCTCTCTCTCTCTCTCTCTCTCTCTCTCTCTCTCTCTCTCTCTCTCTCTCTCTCTCTCTCTCTCTCTCTCTCTCTCTCTCTCTCTCTCTCTCTCTCTCTCTCTCTCTCTCTCTCTCTCTCTCTCTCTCTCTCTCTCTCTCTCTCTCTCTCTCTCTCTCTCTCTCTCTCTCTCTCTCTCTCTCTCTCTCTCTCTCTCTCTCTCTCTCTCTCTCTCTCTCTCTCTCTCTCTCTCTCTCTCTCTCTCTCTCTCTCTCTCTCTCTCTCTCTCTCTCTCTCTCTCTCTCTCTCTCTCTCTCTCTCTCTCTCTCTCTCTCTCTCTCTCTCTCTCTCTCTCTCTCTCTCTCTCTCTCTCTCTCTCTCTCTCTCTCTCTCTCTCTCTCTCTCTCTCTCTCTCTCTCTCTCTCTCTCTCTCTCTCTCTCTCTCTCTCTCTCTCTCTCTCTCCTCGTGAATTCTCTCTCTCTCTCTCTCTCTCTCTCTCTCTCTCTCTCTCTCTCTCTCTCTCTCTCTCTCTCTCTCTCTCTCTCTCTCTCTCTCTCTCTCTCTCTCTCTCTCTCTCTCTCTCTCTCTCTCTCTCTCTCTCTCTCTCTCTCTCTCTCTCTCTCTCTCTCTCTCTCTCTCTCTCTCTCTCTCTCTCTCTCTCTCTCTCTCTCTCTCTCTCTCTCTCTCTCTCTCTCTCTCTCTCTCTCTCTCTCTCTCTCTCTCTCTCTCTCTCTCTCTCGTGAATTTCTCTCTCTCTCTCTCTCTCTCTCTCTCTCTCTCTCTCTCTCTCTCTCTCTCTCTCTCTCTCTCTCTCTCTCTCTCTCTCTCTCTCTCTCTCTCTCTCTCTCTCTCTCTCGTGAATTTCTCTCTCTCTCTCTCTCTCTCTCTCTCTCTCTCTCTCTCTCTCTCTCTCTCTCTCTCTCTCTCTCTCTCTCTCTCTCTCTCTCTCTCTCTCTCTCTCTCTCTCTCTCTCTCTCTCTCTCTCTCTCTCTCTCTCTCTCTCTCTCTCTCTCTCTCTCTCTCTCTCTCTCTCTCTCTCTCTCTCTCTCTCTCTCTCTCTCTCTCTCTCTCTCTCTCTCTCTCTCTCTCTCTCTCTCTCTCTCTCTCTCTCTCTCTCTCTCTCTCTCTCTCTCTCTCTCTCTCTCTCTCTCTCTCTCTCTCTCTCTCTCTCTCTCTCTCTCTCTCTCTCTCTATTTCTCGTGAATTTCTCTCTCTCTCTCTCTCTCTCTCTCTCTCTCTCTCTCTCTCTCTCTCTCTCTCTCTCTCTCTCTCTCTCTCTCTCTCTCTCTCTCTCTCTCTCTCTCTCTCTCTCTCTCTCTCTCTCTCTCTCTCTCTCTCCACTAGTGTGGGGGGTTGTGTTTTACGCCACCTGTGTGCAGCCACTTTCACTTGCTGGAGTGTCATTGTCTGTGTATCACTCGTGGCTGCCGTAAACACATTCCACAGTCTGGAGGTTCTGGCTGTGTAAGAGCGCTGGTGCTGCCTCGAGTAAGATCGAGGCACTTGCACCAGCATGTCATTGGAGGTGGTGGTCCTGGACTCCCTCTGGACAGCTCGTGGTGGGAGCCTTATCGAGCTGAGATGAGGGACCTCCAGAACCCGGGCCTTGTGCTGGACCACCAGCGCCGACACGTCCCGCCGATGCTCCAGCGACGTGACTCCGGTCTGCTCCTCCTGCTGCTGCTGCTGCTGCTGCTGCTGCTGTCCGTCCATCTCCACCAAGCGCAGAGCACGGCGTTGCACAGCATCCAGTCTCTGCAAGTGGGTGGGGGCACTCGACATCCAGGACAAGGCACTGTACTCCATACAAGGCCGTATCTGAGCCTTGTACAGTGTGAGGATGCCCCGGGAGTCGAGGTTTCCTGACATCCGACGCAGTGCAGAGACTCGCTGGGAGACCTGGTGGGCAACAGCAGCAACATGGCGGTCAAAGCGCAGGCCACAGTCCACTGTCACTCCCAGCAACTTGACGTGTTCCTGGAGGAAGTGTCTGGCCTCCAAAAATCAGAGAGCCTGAGACGGCTGGGGAGGCAGCTGGGGACCGTGAGATGACCATGGCCTGCGTCTTTTCTGGAGCGAAGCTGACTTGCCACGCCTCTCCCCACTCCATCACCAGCCTGAGCTGCCTATTTAGCTCTCTAACGGCTCGCTGACTGTCGGAGCGGCAGTAGGAGCGGGAGAGATTGCAGTCGTCGGCGTATGCAAGCAGAGTCAGGATTTGCCGCAGGAGGTCATCGATGTATATGTTCCACAGGATCGGGCCCAACACTGAACCCTGTGGAACTGAGGCCTGTATAGGTAACGGCTGGGATGCCTGTCCATTGATGACTACCCGGAGGGTTCTCCCCTGGAGGTAGTCCTCGAGCAGTGCAAGGAGGTTGCCCTGGATACCCTTGGCGCAAAGCTTTTTTACAAGCCCCGCGTGCCAGACCCTATCAAAGGCCCCAGCAATGTCTAGGGCCACCACAAGAGTATCCAGACCTTCGTCCAGGGCATCCTGCCAGCCTTGGGAGAGGAGGGTGAGGAGGTCCGCTGTTGAGCAGCCAAGCCGGAAGCCGAACTATCTGTCTGAGAGGAGGCGGTGCTCACTCAGGTGATGACAGATGACACCTGCCACCACCTGCTCCAGCAACTTGCCCACCACGGAGAGCAGCGAGATGGGTCTGTAGTTGCTGGGCTCAGACTTTGAGTTCTTCTTGTGGGCTGGTACCACTCGCGCCTCCTTCCATATAGAGGGCCACCTGTGCTCCATCAGGCAGGCCCTGAAGACGCTGGTGAGAGGACCTGACAGCTCACTGGCGCAACGTTTGAGGAGCCGCGGGCTGATGTCGTCCGGGCCGGTGGCTTTGTTCTCCTCTACTTCCCTCATCAGCCGCTCCACCTGTTCACGTGTCACCTGAACATCGGCGACGGTGTGGTCTGTTTCCTGAGGGAGGTGAGGTAGACGTCTACCCGGATCAGTGACTGACATCTTCTCTGCGAAAAAATCAGCGAGTAGAGAAGCCTTGTCCTCACTGCTGGTGGCTGTTGTCCCGTCCGGCCTTGTTAGTAGAGGAACAGTGTCGCGGCGGCCTGTTCCTTGCTGCTCCTTGACAAGCCTCCACCAGGTCTTGTGGCCAACCCCTGAGCCACAGAGCTTTTGCCTCAGGTCCTCTCGCTGCTGCCATCTCGCCCACCTGCAGGTAGCTGTCACCCGTCTACACGCCACACGGTGTTGGGCCCAGTTGTTTTGTGTTGGACGACGTTTGTACCTCACCCAGGCTTCGTGTTTAGCCTCAGCGGCCGCTCGGCATCGGTAACCAAACCAAGCAGGGTCATTAGGCCTAACGAGGTACCTTCTGCTGGGGACGTGTTGCTGCTGGAGGGCAAGGAGCTTGGGCCTTTTCCTCCGCGTTGCCTATCAGTAGGGCGTCCCAGTCCAAGCGAACGATGTCGTGTCTCAGGGATGCCCAGTCAGCCTGCTCCCACAGCCAGATAGTGCGCGGGGCGGCGGCCTCCCTCGCTATATCCAGCTTGACTCGTGCCAACACGGCATGGTGGTCGGAGGTGCCCACCGTCCCCAGTTGATGGCAGACGATGCTGGAGTCAGGGAGATCTGTTAGCACAGGGTCCAGCGACCCTCCCCTCTCATGTGTAGGGAAGGACACGTGGTTCGTCAGACCCTGCACCATCAGGAGGCTGTTAAAGGCATCCTGCTCCAGGTGGAAGTTTAGATCCCCCAAAATCATGACGTGGGAACCCTTGTGCCGCTGTAGCATAGTGTCCAATTCCTCCGTCAGAAAATCCAGCGCTGAACGTCCTTGCCTTGGGGGACGGTACATGACACACAGGAGGAGTCCTGTGCTGTCATTTATTACCACTCTGAAGAACAGCGCCTCCATTCCTTCAGGCAGCACCACGTCAATTTTTTTAATTTGGAGGCCGTGTTTGAAGCAGGCAGCCACGCCTCCGCCCACTCTATGCTCACGGTCCTTCCTCACCCACTTTGTGTAGCCCGGGATGTTGCCAAACGTCGGCTCCACCTCACCACTGAGCCACGTTTCCGTGACGGCAACAATGTCCGCGTTGTGTCGGAGGACAAAGTTGTGGGTGAGGTCACCAAGGCTGGTGCGAAGACCCCTCACGTTGGTCGACACAATAGTCAGGTGTCGGCTGAGGTGGCCAGTCTTTTGTTTTTCCTTGGCGCTGGTTTGACTTAGGGCTACCTTGGTAGGGGGAGGCGTGTTTCTGCCTTCCCTGCCACATGAGTGGGCTCCAGTCGTGGTGTTGCCTGGGTTGTGGTTGCCATGATGGTGGGTAGGGGTGGAGAGGGGGAGTCTCGAAAGGGCAGCTGAGGTTGAGGATTTAACTCTTTTCTCCATCCTTCTGTCAGGACCCTTCTGAGAATCGTTTCCTGCCTTATATCAGCAGTGCGGCTGTAACACACCTCGGATGTGTGTCCGAGGCGGGAGCAGTAGTCGCAGCGTGGTCTGTCTCCACCTCTGACGTCCCTTTGGGATCTAAGATGATGTGGGTGGGGCTGGGGTGCGGGAGGGTTGGGTCGCGCACCTGGTGTGGCGGAGTGAGGTCCTAATCGCTGCTGACCTCGTTTCTTCCTCCTCTTGTTGCTGCTGCTCCTGTTGTTGTTGTTGTTGTTTCTGCCATTGCTGATACTGTTCCTGTTGTTACTCTCGTTGCTGCTGCTGCTCCTCCTCCTGTTGTTGATGTTGGTGGTGGTGGTAGTAGTGTTGGTGGCGGCAGCGGCGGAGTCAGTGTCGGAGTCGGCAGGTGTTGATGCTGCTGCAGCGACTGTGGTGGCGGTGGAAGTGGCAGCAGCGGTAGCTGTATTTGTGGTGGGGTCTTCTTCTACTTCTACTGCCTCGTGTCTAAGAGGTCTGGGCTTCCCTGATCTCCACCACTGCCTCCAGCGGTCCGAGGATGCACACGCGTTTTCCCAATTTCTGGCGATTGAGAGAGGGGTGGCTGTTGTCGCCACGAAGCAGGTGGCGGTCTTTTCCTCATTCTCCCTCGCATCAGTAAGAGCGTCTATAAGCCCTAATAGGTCTATCAATTGTGCCTTTTGTTAATTATCCAGTCTCTGTGTAGACGGAGAGACTGAATCACATTTTTATCTTTCATTACCTGTTTTTGTAGCTGGATAACAGTGGTGACGAGCTCGTCTTTCTCCAGCTGCGACAGGTGTTGCCTCGCGTCATCATCCACTCCATCGTGTAGAGGTGTGGATGGAAGGTCCACTTCAGGGTTTTCACTAATGTAGACCACTTCATCCGCTAAACTGGCTTCATGACGTAGCTGCTGTGTGTCCTTACAAGTGTAGGTCTCTCTGTCACCTAGGCAAGCTGTGTGGCACACGTTAGGACATTCGTTACTGCCCTCACAACTCACGTAGGGGGCTGATTTGGTAGCCGCCCTACCACACACGGCACACCATCGCTGAGGACAATATCCGGGGAGATCACGCCTCTTGATGAGCCTGTGTTCCGCCATTTCACGTAGAGATAGAGATATGCGTTACTGAAGAACTGATCTGAATGCGCGGAGCACACTGAAAACACGTCCGTCCTCAACGGCGGTGACCTGACCTCTCTCTCTCTCTCTCTCTCTCTCTCTCTCTCTCTCTCTCTCTCTCTCTCTCTCTCTCTCTCTCTCTCTCTCCTCGTGAATCTCTCTCTCTCTCTCTCTCTCTCTCTCTCTCTCTCTCTCTCTCTCTCTCTCTCTCTCTCTCCTCGTGAATTTCTCTCTCTCTCTCTCTCTCTCTCTCTCTCTCTCTCTCTCTCTCTCTCTCTCTCTCTCTCTCTCTCTCTCTCTCTCTCTCTCTCTCTCTCTCTCTCTCTCTCCTCGTGAATTTCTCTCTCTCTCTCTCTCTCTCTCTCTCTCTCTCTCTCTCTCTCTCTCTCTCTCTCTCTCTCTCTCTCTCTCTCTCTCTCTCTCTCTCTCTCTCTCTCTCTCTCTCTCTCTCTCTCTCTCTCTCTCTCTCTCTCTCTCTCTCTCTCTCTCTCTCTCTCTCTCTCTCTCTCTCTCTCTCTCTCTCTCTCTCTCTCTCTCTCTCTCTCTCTCTCTCTCTCTCTCTCTCTCTCTCTCTCTCTCTCTCTCTCTCTCTCTCTCTCTCTCTCTCTCTCTCTCTCTCTCTCTCTCTCTCTCTCTCTCGTGAATTTCTCTCTCTCTCTCTCTCTCTCTCTCTCTCTCTCTCTCTCTCTCTCTCTCTCTCTCTCTCTCTCTCTCTCTCTCTCTCTCTCTCTCTCTCTCTCTCTCTCTCTCTCTCTCTCTCTCTCTCTCTCTCTCTCTCTCTCTCTCTCTCTCTCTCTCTCTCTCTCTCTCTCTCTCTCTCTCTCTCTCTCTCTCTCTCTCTCTCTCTCTCTCTCTCTCTCTCTCTCTCTCTCTCTCTCTCTCTCTCTCTCTCTCTCTCTCTCTCTCTCTCTCTCTCTCTCTCTCTCTCTCCTCGTGAATTTCTCTCTCTCTCTCTCTCTCTCTCTCTCTCTCTCTCTCTCTCTCTCTCTCTCTCTCTCTCTCTCTCTCTCTCTCTCTCTCCTCGTGAATTTCTCTCTCTCTCTCTCTCTCTCTCTCTCTCTCTCTCTCTCTCTCTCTCTCTCTCTCTCTCTCTCTCTCTCTCTCTCTCTCTCTCTCTCTCTCTCTCTCTCTCTCTCTCTCTCTCTCTCTCTCTCCTCGTGAATTTCTCTCTCTCTCTCTCTCTCTCTCTCTCTCTCTCTCTCTCTCTCTCTCTCTCTCTCTCTCTCTCTCTCTCTCTCTCTCTCTCTCTCTCTCTCTCTCTCTCTCTCTCTCTCTCTCTCTCCTCGTGAATTTCTCTCTCTCTCTCTCTCTCTCTCTCCTCGTGAATTTCTCTCTCTCTCTCTCTCTCTCTCTCTCTCTCTCTCTCTCTCTCTCTCTCTCTCTCTCTCTCTCTCTCTCTCTCTCTCTCTCTCTCTCTCTCTCTCTCTCTCTCTCTCTCTCTCTCTCTCTCTCCTCGTGAATTTCTCTCTCTCTCTCTCTCTCTCTCTCTCTCTCTCTCTCTCTCTCTCTCTCTCTCTCTCTCTCTCTCTCTCTTTTTTTTTTTTTTTTTTTTAAACAAATATTTACAGAAAGGCTTAAAATTCCACGTTGAGTGTGGAATTATTTAAAAAGCCTATGTTAGTATTTTTAACAGGAATAACACTATACATGCTTAACATAAAGATTATAATGTTAATACAATAAAATAATAAAAATTTAAAGATTTAAAGCGCCAGTGGGGACAGGTGCGTGCTACGCCAGCTGTGGGCTGCCAGCTTCACCTGGTGCGTGGACATGTCCTGCACTTGGGGCGTGGCCGCCGTGAACATGTTCCACAGCCGCGAAGTCCTGGCTGTGTAGGTGCGCTGGTGTTGGCTAGAGCGAGATCGAGGCACCTTCACTAGCTCGTCGCTACTGGCTGCAGCTCTGGTGCACCTCTGTACTGCGTGTGGCAGCAGCCTCAGGGGGTCAAGGTGAGGGACCCTCTGCACCTGAGTTTTGTGGCACACCACTAGTGCCGACACGTCCCGGCGGTGCTCCAGTGACGTTACTGGTGGTGGGTGCTGTTGGTCCTCATCGGTGGCCACCAAGCGCAGGGCTCGCCGCTGCACAGCATCCAGTCTCTGCATGTGGGTGGCGGCACTCGACATCCAGGACAGGGCACCGTACTCCATACATGGGCGTATCTGTGCCCTGTATAGCGTGAGGATGCCCCGTGGGTCGACGGTGTTCGCCATCCTACGCAGGGCAGAGACTCAGAGAGAGGTCTGGCGGGCGACGACACTGATGTGGTGATCGAAGCGTAGGCCGCGGTCCACAGACACGCCCAGGATCTTGATATAATCCTGAAGTGGCAGGCTCTTGCCTCCAAAACGCAGCTGTCCTGAGACTGCGTGTGAAGCACCTGGGGACCGCGAGATGACCATCGCCTGCGTCTTCTCAGAAGCGAAGTTGACCTGCCACATCTTTCCCCACTGCTCCACCAGTCCGAGCTGCCTGTTCAGCTCAGTGACGGCACGCTGACTGTCGAGGCGGCAGTAGGAGCGGGAAAGTGTGCAGTCGTCGGCAAGACGACTGCACACGACTCTCTCTCTCTCTCTCTCTCTCTCTCTCTCTCTCTCTCTCTCTCTCTCTCTCTCTCTCCTCGTGAATCTCTCTCTCTCTCTCTCTCTCTCTCTCTCTCTCTCTCTCTCTCTCTCTCGTGAATTTCTCTCTCTCTCTCTCTCTCTCTCTCTCTCTCTCTCTCTCTCTCTCTCTCTCTCTCTCTCTCTCTCTCTCTCTCTCTCTCTCTCTCTCTCTCTCTCTCTCTCTCTCTCTCTCTCTCTCTCTCTCTCTCTCTCTCTCTCTCTCTCTCTCTCTCTCTCTCTCTCTCTCTCTCTCTCTCTCTCTCTCTCTCTCTCTCTCTCTCTCTCTCTCTCTCTCTCTCTCTCTCTCTCTCTCTCTCTCTCTCTCTCTCTCTCTCTCTCTCTCTCTCTCTCTCTCTCTCTCTCTCTCTCTCTCTCTCTCTCTCTCTCTCTCTCTCTCTCTCTCTCTCTCTCTCTCTCTCTCTCTCTCTCTCTCTCTCTCTCTCTCTCTCTCTCTCTCTCTCTCTCTCTCTCTCTCTCTCTCTCTCTCTCTCTCTCTCTCTCTCTCTCTCTCTCTCTCTCTCTCTCTCTCTCTCTCTCTCTCTCTCTCTCTCTCTCTCTCTCTCTCTCTCTCTCTCTCTCTCTCTCTCTCTCTCTCTCTCTCTCTCTCTCTCTCTCTCTCTCTCTCTCTCTCTCTCTCTCTCTCTCTCTCTCTCTCTCTCTCTCTCTCTCTCTCTCTCTCTCTCTCTCTCTCTCTCTCTCTCTCTCTCTCTCTCTCTCTCTCTCTCTCTCTCTCTCTCTCTCTCTCTCTCTCTCTCTCTCTCTCTCTCTCTCTCTCTCTCTCTCTCTCTCTCTCTCTCTCTCTCTCTCTCTCTCTCTCTCTCTCTCTCTCTCTCTCTCTCTCTCTCTCTCTCTCTCTCTCTCTCTCTCTCTCTCTCTCTCTCTCTCTCTCTCTCTCTCTCTCTCTCTCTCTCTCTCTCTCTCTCTCTCTCTCTCTCTCTCTCTCTCTCTCTCTCTCTCTCTCTCTCTCTCTCTCTCTCTCTCTCTCTCTCTCTCTCTCTCTCTCTCTCTCTCTCTCTCTCTCTCTCTCTCTCTCTCTCTCTCTCTCTCTCTCTCTCTCCTCGTGAATTTCTCTCTCTCTCTCTCTCTCTCTCTCTCTCTCTCTCTCTCTCTCTCTCTCTCTCTCTCTCTCTCTCTCTCTCTCTCTCTCTCTCTCTCTCTCTCTCTCTCTCTCTCTCTCTCTCTCTCTCTCTCTCTCTCTCTCTCTCTCTCTCTCTCTCTCTCTCTCTCTCTCTCTCTCTCTCTCTCTCTCTCTCTCTCTCTCTCTCTCTCTCTCTCTCTCTCGTGAATTTCTCTCTCTCTCTCTCTCTCTCTCTCTCTCTCTCTCTCTCTCTCTCTCTCTCTCTCTCTCTCTCTCTCTCTCTCTCCTCGTGAATTTCTCTCTCTCTCTCTCTCTCTCTCTCTCCTCGTGAATTTCTCTCTCTCTCTCTCTCTCTCTCTCTCTCTCTCTCTCTCTCTCTCTCTCTCTCTCTCTCTCTCTCTCTCTCTCTCTCTCTCTCTCTCTCTCTCTCTCTCTCTCTCTCTCTCTCTCTCTCTCTCTCTCTCTCTCTCTCCTCGTGAATTTCTCTCTCTCTCTCTCTCTCTCTCTCTCTCTCTCTCTCTCTCTCTCTCTCTCTCTCTCTCTCTCTCTCTCTCTCTCTCTCTCTCTCTCTCTCTCTCTCTCTCTCTCTCTCTCTCTCTCTCTCTCTCTCTCTCTCTCTCTCTCTCTCTCTCTCTCTCTCTCTCTCTCTCTCTCTCTCTCTCTCTCTCTCTCTCTCTCTCTCTCTCTCGTGAATTTCTCTCTCTCTCTCTCTCTCTCTCTCTCTCTCTCTCTCTCTCTCTCTCTCTCTCTCTCTCTCTCTCTCTCTCTCTCTCTCTCTCTCGTGAATTTCTCTCTCTCTCTCTCTCTCTCTCTCTCTCTCTCTCTCTCTCTCTCTCTCTCTCTCTCTCTCTCTCTCTCTCTCTCTCTCTCTCTCTCTCTCGTGAATTTTCTCTCTCTCTCTCTCTCTCTCTCTCTCTCTCTCTCTCTCTCTCTCTCTCTCTCTCTCTCTCTCTCTCTCTCTCTCTCTCTCGTGAATTTCTCTCTCTCTCTCTCTCTCTCTCTCTCTCTCTCTCTCTCTCTCTCTCTCTCTCTCTCTCTACTCGTGAATTTCTCTCTCTCTCTCTCTCTCTCTCTCTCTCTCTCTCTCTCTCTCTCTCTCTCTCTCTCTCTCTCTCTCTCCTCGTGAATTTCTTTCTCTCTATCTTTTTTTTTTTTTTTTTTTATTTAAACAAAATTTACATCAGGCTTAAAACAACATGTTTTTTATGCTGTTATTTGAAAAGCCTATACTTAAATGTAAAGAAGAAAATATATACAAAAAGTAAACTCATCCTACTATATATATATATATATATATACATGATTAACACAGCACTAGTGTGGGGGGTTGTGTTTTACGCCACCTGTGTGCAACCACTTTCACCTGCTGGAGTGTCATTGTCTGTGTATCACTCGTGGCTGCCGTAAATACATTCCACAGTCTGGAGGTTCTAGCTGTGTAAGAGCGCTGGTGTTGCCTCGAGTAAGATCGAGGCACTTGCACCAGCATGTCATTGGAGGTGGTGGTCCTGGACTCTCTCTGGACAGCTCGTGGTGGGAGCCTTATCGAGCTGAGATGAGGGACCTCCAGAACCCGGGCCTTGTGCTGGACCACCAGCGCCGACACGTCCCGCCGATGCTCCAGCGACGTGACTCCGGTCTGCTGCTCCTGCTGCTGCTGCTGCTGCTGCTGCTGGTGCTGCTGCTGCTGCTGTCCGTCCATCCCCACCAAGCGCAGGGCACTGCGTTGCACAGCATCCAGTCTCTGCAAGTGGGTGGGGGCACTCGACATCCAGGACAAGGCACTGTACTCCATACAAGGCCGTATCTGAGCCTTGTACAGTGTGAGGATGCCCCGGGAGTCGAGGTTTCCTGACATCCGACGCAGTGCAGAGACTCGCTGGGAGACCTGGTGGGCAACAGCAGCAACATGGCGGTCAAAGCGCAGGCCACAGTCCACTGTCACTCCCAGCAACTTGACGTGTTCCTGGAGGGGAAGTGTCTGGCCTCCAAAAATCAGACAGCCTGAGACGGCTGGGGAGGCAGCTGGGGACCGTGAGATGACCATGGCCTGCGTCTTTTCTGGAGCGAAGCTGACTTGCCACGCCTCTCCCCACTCCATCACCAGCCTGAGCTGCCTATTTAGCTCTCTAACGGCTCGTTGACTGTCGGAGCAGCAGTAGGAGCGGGAGAGATTGCAGTCGTCGGCGTATGCAAGCAGAGTCGGGATTTGCCGCAGGAGGTCATCGATGTATATGTTCCACAGGATCGGGCCCAACACTGAACCCTTGTGGAACTGAGGCCTGTATAGGTAACGGTCTGGGATGCCTGTCCATTGATGACTACCCGGAGGGTTCTCCCCTGGAGGTAGTCCTCGAGCAGTGCAAGGAGGTTGCCCTGGATACCCTTGGCGCAAAGCTTTTTTACAAGCCCCGCGTGCCAGACCCTATCAAAGGCCCCAGCAATGTCCAGGGCCACCACAAGAGTATCCAGACCTTCGTCCAGGGCATCCTGCCAGTCCTTGGGAGAGGAGGGTGAGGAGGTCCGCTGTTGAGCGGCCAGGCCGGAAGCCGAACTGTCTGTCTGAGAGGAGGCGGTGCTCACTCAGGTGATGACAGATGACACCTGCCACCACCTGCTCCAGCAACTTGCCCACCACGGAGAGCAGCGAGATGGGTCTGTAGTTGCTGGGCTCAGACTTTGAGTTCTTCTTGTGGGCTGGTACCACTCGCGCCTCCTTCCATATAGAGGGCCACCTGTGCTCCATCAGGCAGGCCCTGAAGACGCTGGTGAGAGGACCTGACAGCTCACTGGCGGAACGTTTGAGGAGCCGCGGGCTGATGTCGTCCGGGCCGGTGGCTTTGTTCTCCTCTACTTCCCTCATCAGCCGCTCCACCTGTTCACGTGTCACCTGAACATCGGCGACGGTGTGGTCTGTTTCCTGAGGGAGGTGAGGTAGACGTCTACCCGGATCAGTGACTGACATCTTCTCTGCGAAAAAATCAGCGAGTAGAGAAGCCTTGTCCTCACTGCTGGCGGCTGTTGTCCCGTCCGGCCTTGTTAGTGGAGGAACAGTGTCGCAGCGGCCTGTTCCTTGCTGCTCCTTGACAAGCCTCCACCAGGTCTTGTGGCCAACCCTTGACCCACAGAGCTTTTGCCTCAGGTCCTCTCGCTGCTGCCGTCTCGCCCACCTGCAGGTAGCTGTCACCCGTCTACACGCCACACGGTGTTGGGCCCAGTTGTAGTGTGTTGGACGACGTTTGTACCTCACCCAGGCTTCGTGTTTAGCCTCAGCGGCCGCTCGGCATCGGTAACCAAACCAAGCAGGGTCATTAGGCCTAACGAGGTACCTTCTGCTGGGGACGTGTTGCTGCTGGAGGGCAAGGAGCTTGGTGGTGAGGGCACGGGCCTTTTCCTCCGCGTTGCCTATCAGTAGGGCGTCCCAGTCCAAGCGAACGATGTCGTGTCTCAGGGATGCCCAGTCAGCCTGCTCCCACAGCCAGATAGTGCGCGGGGCGGCGGCCTCCCTCGCTATATCCAGCTTGACTCGTGCCAGCACGGCATGGTGGTCGGAGGTGCCCACCGTCCCCAGTTGATGGCAGACGATGCTGGAATCAGGGAGATCTGTTAGCACAGGGTCCAGCGACCCTCCCCTCTCATGTGTAGGGAAGGACACGTGGTTCGTCAGACCCTGCACCATCAGGAGGCTGTTAAAGGCATCCTGCTCCAGGTGGAAGTTTAGATCCCCCAGAATCATGACGTGGGAACACTTGTGCCGCTGTAGCATAGTGTCCAATTCCTCCGTCAGAAAATCCAGCGCTGAACGACCTTGCCTTGGGGGACGGTACATGACACACAGGAGGAGTCCTGTGCTGTCATTTATTACCACTCTGAAGAACAGCGCCTCCATTCCTTCAGGCAGCACCACGTCAATTTTTTGAGTTTGGAGGCCGTGTTTGAAGCAGGCAGCCACGCCTCCGCCCACTCTATGCTCACGGTCCTTCCTCACCCACTTTGTGTAGCCCGGGATGTTGCCAAACGTCGGCTCCACCTCACCACTGAGCCACGTTTCCGTGACGGCAACAATGTCCGCGTTGTGTCGGAGGACAAAGTTGTGGGTGAGGTCACCAAGGTTGGTGCGAAGGCCCCTCACGTTGGCCGACACAACAGTCAGGTGTCGGCTGAGGTGGCCAGTCTTTTGTTTTTCCTTGGTGCTGGTTTGACTTAGGGCTACCTTGGCAGAGGAAGGCGTGTTACTGCCTTCCCTGCCACATGAGTAGGCTCCAGTCGTGGTGTTGCCTGGGTTGTGGTTGCCATGATGGTGGGTAGGGGTGGAGAGGGAGTCTCGAAAGGGCAGCTGAGGTTGAGGATTTAACTCTTTTCTCCATCCTTCTGTCAGGACCCTTCTGAGAATCGTTTCCTGCCTTATATCAGCAGTGCGGCTGTAACACACCTCGGATGTGTGTCCGAAGCGGGAGCAGTAGTCGCAGCGTGGTCTGTCTCCACCTCTGACGTCCCTTTGGGATCTAAAATGATGTGGGTGGGACTGGGGTGCGGGAGGGTTGGGTCGCGCACCTGGTGTGGCGGAATGAGGTCCTAATCGCTGCTGACCTCGTTTCTTCCTCCTCTTGTTGCTGCTGCTCCTGTTGTTGTTGTTGTTTCTGCCATTGCTGATACTATTCCTGTTGTTACTGTCGTTGCTGCTGCTGCTCCTCCTCCTGTTGTTGATGTTGGTGGTGGTGGTAGTGGTGTTGGTGGCGGCAGCGGAGGAGTCAGTGTCGGAGTCAGCAGGTGTTGATGCTGCTGCGGCGACTGTGGTGGCGGTGGAAGTGGCAGCAGCGGTAGCTGTATTTGTGGTGGGGTCTTCTTCTACTTCTACTGCCTCGTGTCTAAGAGGTCTGGGCTTCCCTGATCTCCACCACTGCCTCCAGCGGTCCGAGGAAGCACACGCGTTTTCCGAAGTTCTGGCGATTGAGAGAGGGGTGGCTGTTGTCGCCACGGAGCAGGTGGCGGTCTTTTCCTCATTCTCCCTCGCATCAGTAAGAGCGTCTATAAGCCCTAATAGGTCTATCAATTGTGCCTTTTTGTTAATTATCCAGTCTCTCTGTAGACGGAGAAACTGAATCACATTTTTATCTTTCATTACCTGTTTTTGTAGCTGGATAACAGTGGTGACGAGCTCGTCTTTCTCCAGCTGCGACAGGTGTTGCCTCGCGTCATCATCCACTCCATCGTGTAGAGGTGTGGATGGAAGGTCCACTTCAGGGTTTTCACTAATGTAGACCACTTCATCCGCTAAACTGGCTTCATGACGTAGCTGCTGTGTGTCCTTACAAGTGTAGGTCTCTCTGTCACCTAGGCAAGCTGTGTGGCACACGTTAGGACATTCGTTACTGCCCTCACAACTCACGTAGGGGGCTGATTTGGTAGCCGCCCTACCACACACGGCACACCATCGCTGAGGACAATATCCCGGGAGATCACACCTCTTGATGAGCCTGTGTTCCGCCATTTCACGTAGAGATAGAGATTTGCGTTACTGAAGAACTGATCTGAATGCGCGGAGCACACTGAAAACACGTCCGTCCTCCACGGCGGTGACCTGACTCTCTCTCTCTCTCTCTCTCTCTCTCTCTCTCTCTCTCTCTCTCTCTCTCTCTCTCTCTCTCTCTCTCTCTCTCTCTCTCTCTCTCTCTCTCTCTCGTGAATTTCTCTCTCTCTCTCTCTCTCTCTCTCTCTCTCTCTCTCTCTCTCTCTCTCTCTCTCTCTCTCTCTCTCTCTCTCTCTCTCTCTCTCTCTCTCTCTCTCTCTCTCTCTCTCTCTCTCTCTCTCTCTCTCTCTCTCTCTCTCTCTCTCTCTCTCTCTCTCTCTCTCGTGAATTTCTCTCTCTCTCTCTCTCTCTCTCTCTCTCTCTCTCTCTCTCTCTCTCTCTCTCTCTCTCTCTCTCTCTCTCTCTCTCTCTCTCTCTCTCTCTCTCTCTCTCTCTCTCTCTCTCTCTCTCTCTCTCTCTCTCTCTCTCTCTCTCTCTCTCTCTCTCTCTCTCTCTCTCTCTCTCTCTCTCTCTCTCTCTCTCTCTCTCTCTCTCTCTCTCTCTCTCTCTCTCTCTCTCTCTCTCTCTCTCTCTCTCTCTCGTGAATTTTTTCTCTCTCTCTCTCTCTCTCTCTCTCTCTCTCTCTCTCTCTCTCTCTCTCTCTCTCTCTCTCTCTCTCTCTCTCTCTCTCTCTCTCTCTCTCTCTCTCTCTCTCTCTCTCTCTCTCTCTCTCCTCGTGAATTTCTCTCTCTCTCTCTCTCTCTCTCTCTCTCTCTCTCTCTCTCTCTCTCTCTCTCTCTCTCTCTCTCTCTCTCTCTCTCTCTCTCTCTCTCTCTCTCTCTCTCTCTCTCTCTCTCTCTCTCTCTCTCTCTCTCTCTCTCTCTCTCTCTCTCTCTCTCTCTCTCTCTCTCTCTCTCCTCGTGAATTTCTCTCTCTCTCTCTCTCTCTCTCTCTCTCTCTCTCTCTCTCTCTCTCTCTCTCTCTCTCTCTCTCTCTCTCTCTCTCTCTCTCTCTCTCTCTCTCTCTCTCTCTCTCTCTCTCTCTCTCTCTCTCTCTCTCTCTCTCTCTCTCTCTCTCTCTCTCTCTCTCTCTCTCTCTCTCTCTCTCTCTCTCTCTCTCTCTCTCTCTCTCTCTCTCTCTCTCTCTCTCTCTCTCTCTCTCTCTCTCTCTCTCTCTCTCTCTCTCTCTCTCTCTCTCTCTCTCTCTCTCTCTCTCTCTCTCTCTCTCTCTCTCTCTCTCTCTCTCTCTCTCTCTCTCTCTCTCTCTCTCTCTCTCTCTCTCTCTCTCTCTCTCTCTCTCTCTCTCTCTCTCTCTCTCTCTCTCTCTCTCTCTCTCTCTCTCTCTCTCTCTCTCTCTCTCTCTCTCTCTCTCTCTCTCTCTCTCTCTCTCTCTCTCTCTCTCTCTCTCTCTCTCTCTCTCTCTCTCTCTCTCTCTCTCTCTCTCTCTCTCTCTCTCTCTCTCTCTCTCTCTCTCTCTCTCTCTCTCTCTCTCTCTCTCTCTCTCTCTCTCTCTCTCTCTCTCTCTCTCTCTCTCTCTCTCTCTCTCTCTCTCTCTCTCTCTCTCTCTCTCTCTCTCTCTCTCTCTCTCTCTCTCTCTCTCTCTCTCTCTCTCTCTCTCTCTCTCTCTCTCTCTCTCTCTCTCTCTCTCTCTCTCTCTCTCTCTCTCTCTCTCTCTCTCTCTCTCTCTCTCTCTCTCTCTCTCTCTCTCTCTCTCTCTCTCTCTCTCTCTCTCTCTCTCTCTCTCTCTCTCTCTCTCTCTCTCTCTCTCTCTCTCTCTCTCTCTCTCTCTCTCTCTCTCTCTCTCTCTCTCTCTCTCTCTCTCTCTCTCTCTCTCTCTCTCTCTCTCTCTCTCTCTCTCTCTCTCTCTCTCTCTCTCTCTCTCTCTCTCTCTCTCTCTCTCTCTCTCTCTCTCTCTCTCTCTCTCTCTCTCTCTCTCTCTCTCTCTCTCTCTCTCTCTCTCTCTCTCTCTCTCTCTCTCTCTCTCTCTCTCTCTCTCTCTCTCTCTCTCTCTCTCTCTCTCTCTCTCTCTCTCTCTCTCTCTCTCTCTCTCTCTCTCTCTCTCTCTCTCTCTCTCTCTCTCTCTCTCTCTCTCTCTCTCTCTCTCTCTCTCTCTCTCTCTCTCTCTCTCTCTCTCTCTCTCTCTCTCTCTCTCTCTCTCTCTCTCTCTCTCTCTCTCTCTCTCTCTCTCTCTCTCTCTCTCTCTCTCTCTCTCTCTCTCTCTCTCTCTCTCTCTCTCTCTCTCTCTCTCTCTCTCTCTCTCTCTCTCTCTCTCTCTCTCGTGAATTTCTCTCTCTCTCTCTCTCTCTCTCTCTCTCTCTCTCTCTCTCTCTCTCTCTCTCTCTCTCTCTCTCTCTCTCTCTCTCTCTCTCTCTCTCTCTCTCTCTCTCTCTCTCTCTCTCTCTCTCTCTCTCTCTCTCTCTCTCTCTCTCTCTCTCTCTCTCTCTCTCTCTCTCTCTCTCTCTCTCTCTCTCTCTCTCTCTCTCTCTCTCTCTCTCTCTCTCTCTCTCTCTCTCTCTCTCTCTCTCTCTCTCTCTCTCTCTCTCTCTCTCTCTCTCTCTCTCTCTCTCTCTCTCTCTCTCTCTCTCTCTCTCTCTCTCTCTCTCTCTCTCTCTCTCTCTCTCTCTCTCTCTCTCTCTCTCTCTCTCTCTCTCTCTCTCTCTCTCTCTCTCTCTCTCTCTCTCTCTCTCTCTCTCTCTCTCTCTCTCTCTTGCTGATTAACACATTAATGACATTATGTAACAAATTATTTGTTAGATTACTCTCTCTCTCTCTCTCTCTCTCTCTCTCTCTCTCTCTCTCTCTCTCTCTCTCTCTCTCTCTCTCTCTCTCTCTCTCTCTCTCTCTCTCTCTCCTCGTGAATTTCTCTCTCTCTCTCTCTCTCTCTCTCTCTCTCTCTCTCTCTCTCTCTCTCTCTCTCTCTCTCTCTCTCTCTCTCTCTCTCTCTCTCTCTCTCTCTCTCTCTCTCTCTCTCTCTCTCTCTCTCTCTCTCTCTCTCCCTCTCTCCTCCTTTTTTTTTTTTTAAACAAATATTTACAGAAAGGCTTAAAATTCCACGTTGAGTGTGGAATTATTTAAAAAGCCTATGATAGTATTTTTAACAGGAATAACACTATACATGCTTAACATAAAGATGATAATGCTAATACAATAATACAATAAAATAATAAAAATCTAAAGCGCCAGTGAGGACAGGTGCGTGCTACGCCAGCTGTGGGCTGCCAGCTTCACCTGGTGCGTAGACATGTCCTGCACTTGGGGCGTGGCCGCCGTGAACATGTTCCACAGCCGCGAAGTCCTGGCTGTGTAGGTGCGCTGGTGTTGGCTAGAGCGAGATCGAGGCACCTTCACTAGCTCGTCGCTACTGGCTGCAGCTCTGGTGCACCTCTGTACTGCGTGTGGCAGCAGCCTCAGGGGGTCAAGGTGAGGGACCCTCTGCACCTGAGTTTTGTGGCACACCATTAGTGCCGACACGTCCCGGCGGTGCTCCAGTGACGTTACTGGTGGTGGGTGCTGTTGGTCCTCATCGGTGGCCACCAAGCGCAGGGCTCGCCGCTGCACAGCATCCAGTCTCTGCATGTGGGTGGCGGCACTCGACATCCAGGACAGGGCACCGTACTCCATGCATGGGTGTATCTGTGCCCTGTATAGCGTGAGGATGCCCCGTGGGTCGAGGGTGTTCGCCATCCTACGCAGGGCAGAGACTCGGAGAGAGGTCTGGCGGGCGACGACACTGATGTGGTGATCGAAGCGTAGGCCGCGGTCCACAGACACGCCCAGGATCTTGATATAATCCTGAAGTGGCAGGCTCTTGCCTCCAAAACGCAGCTGTCCTGAGACTGCATGTGAGGCACCTGGGGACCGCGAGATGACCATCGCCTGCGTCTTCTCAGGAGCGAAGTTGACCTGCCACATCTTTCCCCACTGCTCCACCAGTCCGAGCTGCCTGTTCAGCTCAGTGACGGCACGCTGACTGTCGAGGCGGCAGTAGGAGCGGGAGAGTGTGCAGTCGTCGGCGTATGCTGCCACAGATGACAGCTGCCGGAGGAGGTCGTCGATGTATATGTTCCATATTACTGGGCCCAAGACAGAGCCTTGTGGAACTGAGGCCCGGACAGGTGAAGGTCTTGATGACTGCCCGTTGACTACTACCTGAAGGGTCCTACCCTGGAGGTAATCTTCTAGCAGCATTAACAGGTCACCTTGGACACCCTTGGCGCGAAGCTTTCAATGAGCCCCGCGTGCCAGACCCTGTCAAAAGCCCCAGCAATGTCCAGGGCCACCACAAGGGTGTCCAGGCCTTCTTCCAGGGCGTCTTGCCAGTCCTTGGAGAGGATGAGGAGGAGGTCTGCGGTGGATCTGCCAGGCCTGAAGCCAAACTGCTTGTCTGAGAGGAGGTGGTTCTCGCTCACGTGTTGGCAGATGGCAGCAGCCACTATTTGCTCCAGCAACTTGCCCATCACTGAGAGCAGGGAGATGGGTCTGTAGTTGTTGGGCTCAGACCTTGAGTTTTTCTTATGGACTGGGACCACACGCGCTTCCTTCCATACTGAGGGCCACTTTTTCTCCCTCAGGCAAGATGTGAAGACGGTGGTGAGAGGAGCTGACAGCTCTCTAGCGCATTGCTTGAGGAGCCGTGGGCTGACGTCATCCGGGCCTGTGGCTTTACCCACATCCACCGCACCGAGTAGCCGCTCAACCTGCTCTGCCGTCACCAAGACAGTGGTGACAGTGCAATCAGTTTCCGGGGCCAGCTGTGGTACAGGTCGTGCCGAGTCGTCAACCTTCATCTTGTTGGCGAAAAGCTCGGCGAGGAGTGTGGCCTTGTCTGCACTGCTCGTGGCGGTGGATCCGTCAGGTCTGGTGAGTGGAGGAAGAGTCTCGCGGTGACATGCTCCTTGCTGCTCCTTCACCAGATTCCACCAGGTCTTGTTGCCAACACCTGGGCCACTGAGCTTTCGCCTTCTGTCCTCCCTTAGCTGATTCCTCGCCCATCTGCAGATAGACGTCATCCTCCTACACGCTTCCCGGTGGAGCGTCTTGTTCCTGCGTGATGGGTGTCGCTTGTACCTCACCCAGGCAGCATGCTTGGCCTCGGCAGATGCTCTGCAGCGAAAACCAAACCAGGCGGGATCACCAGGCTTGGAGAGATATACTCGGCAGGGCACATGCTGCTGTTGGAGGGCAAGGAGCCTGGTGGTGAGGGTGCGTGCCTTGGTCTCAGCATCTCCCATTAGGAGGGACTCCCAGTCCGTGTTCTCCATGTCCTGCTTCATGGATGGCCAGTCCGCCCTGTTCCAAAGCCAGACGGTGCGCGGGATAGCGTCTTCCCTCGCCGTTTGCAGCTCGACCTGAGACAGCACAGCAAAGTGGTCTGAGCTGCCCACTGGTCCTAGCTGCTGGCAGCTGATGCTGGCTTCGGGTAGGTCTGTCACCACAGGATCCAGCAGTCCTCCCCGCTCGTGTGTAGGGAAGGTGACATGGTTGGTTAGGGCCTGAACAGTCAGGAGATTACTGAAGGCATCCTGCTCCATGTGGAAGTTCAGGTCCCCCACTATCATCACATGGGAACACTTGTGGCGCTGGAGCAGGGTGTCGAGTTCCTCCGTCAGGAAGTCTAGCGGGGCTCGTCCTTGTCTCGGGGGGCGGTACATGACACAGAGGAGAAGCCCACTGTTGTCTGCAAGTACCACCCTGAAGAACAGTGCCTCCATCAGGTGTGGCACGGCTACCTCAAGTTCCTGTGTTTGGAGGCCGTCCTTAAAACAGGCAGCGACCCCTCCGCCTGCTCTATTTTTTCGGTCCATCCTGACCCACAGGGAGTAGCCTGATATTTTGCCGAACGTCGGCTCCACCTCGTCACTCAGCCACGTTTCTGTTACTGCGACAATGTCAGCACTATGTCTCAGCACGAAATTGTGACTAAGGTCACCTACATTGGTGCGGAGTCCTCTCACGTTGGCGGAGACCACGGTCAGGTGACAGCTGGGGCGTCTGTTCCCTTGCCTCCTCGCGTTGGTTTGCGAATGAGGTGTGGTGGTGAGGCGAGACGCATTAGTGTCTGCCCTGCCACGAGGAGAGGTTCCAGCTGGGATAGTGACCGGGCTGTGGCTGCGAGGAAGGCTGGAGGGGGCCTGAAAGGGCTGCTGGGGGTGAGGAAGTTGTTGCCGCGCTAAACCCTCCGTCAGAACCCTCATGAACATATTCTCCTGCCTTTGTTCCTGGCGTTCGTCAGCAGCGCGGCTGTAGCACATCTCAGCTGTGTGGCCGGGGCGGAAGCAGTAGTCGCATCGGACCCTTTGCTCTCCCCTGTGCCTCACTGGGTACACAGATGCCTGTGGCTGAGTCATGCGAGGAGGAGGGACAGGTCGCCGGTCAGGTGTGTTGGGGTGACTTCGTGCCCGCCGCTGGCCGCGTCGCTGTCGCTGGGTCTTCTTCCTGCTTCCATTGTTATTTTTGTTGTTGTTGTTGTTGTTGTTGCTCCTATCGCTACTATTGTTGCTGTTGTTGTTGTTACTATTGTTGTTGCTGCTGCTGCTGCTGCTGCTGCTACTGCTGTTGCTGCTGGTAGTGCTGCTGCTGTTTCTCCTGCTGTTGTTGTTGCTGCTGTTGCTACTACTACGACTGCTGTTGTTGCTGTTGTTATCGTTAATGTTACTGTTGTGTTGTTGATGGTGTTTTTGTTACTGTTGCTGCTGCTATTGTTATTGGTGGTAATGGTGGTGTTGGTGCTACCTGAGGCTGTGGTGGTGGTGGCGGTGGTGGGGGGTGCGGCCGCTGTGGTGAGGGCGTCCGCTACTCTTATGAGAGGCTTAGGCCTTCCAGATTGCCACCACTGCCTCCAGTGGTCCGAGGAGGCACACGCCTTCTCCCAGGTCCTCAGGATAGAGGAGGGAGTAGCAGTAGTCGCAATAGAACTGCTGGAAACTCTTGCGTCTGCTTTCTTGCACTCCGTGAGGACCTCCATGAGCTCATGTAGTTCAGCCACGTGTGTCTGTTTTTAGAGAATCCAGTCCCTTTGTAGCGTGAGGGACCGAATTATTTTATTTTTTGTTGGTTACATCCTTCTGTAGGCGTAGAGTGTAAGAGATGAGATCTTCCTTATCCATCTCCCTGTAGTGCTGCCGCTCGTCCACATCTACGTCTACGTCTGCGTCTGCATCGCCACCATCGTCGCTTTCGTTGGGGGCGGCAAGCGTGGTGGGAGCATTTTTCGTTAGGATCTAGAGGGAGGTAAACTACAGCGTCTTCAATGCTGCATAACCTCCGTAGTTCCTGTGTGTCTTCACATGTGTAGACATCATGGTCTCCGAGGCAGGATGAGTGGCAGACATTAGGGCAGTCATTTCTGCCTTCGCATCTAACATAAGGTGCATTCTTGACTGCAGCCTTCCCACAGACAGCACACCACTTCTGAGGGCAATACCCGGGAAGGTCTCGCCTCTTGATGGGCCTGTGATCCGCCATTTCTGTGCAGTTTCAGCAGGTGATAGTAGTGATGACAGCTGCAGTGGTAGATGCAAGGGATGGGTTGGGTGCTGTCAGGTCAGTCAGGTCAGTCCAGGGTCTCTGCGCCGGAGTTAATTGCTTCGAAAGGAGGGAGTGTGGGTGCAGCTTGGGGTTAATTTCCCAGGGGATTTCCTTCCTTTGTGTAGGGAGGGCACAGTAGTGGGAGGGGTACGGAGAACAGGACTCGTCACAGTAACCCCTATATCCTCACAGCACTGTACACTGTCACAACACTGTATCTCCTTCACTGCACTGTACACTTATACGTCACGTGTTGGTGTGCTGGCAGGTGGAGGGGCGCCGACTGCAGATGCGATGAGACCACGTTGTTGGGGAGTATCGTCGCAATAACCCTTGCGGCCTCACAACACTATTCACTGTTACAGCACTGAATCTTCGTCACTGCACTATACACTATTATCCGTCACTTTAATCGTCGTATTGGTGCGCTAGTATGTGGAGGGTACCGGAGCACGCTGACTGTAGAGGAGATGGGACAACGTGCAAGCTCAGTTAAGGAGCGACCTGCGGACACGTCCTCACCCTGCGACCTCTGACCTGACTCAGAATTTCTCTCTCTCTCTCTCTCTCTCTCTCTCTCTCTCTCTCTCTCTCTCTCTCTCTCTCTCTCTCTCTCTCTCTCTCTCTCTCTCTCTCTCTCTCTCTCTCTCGTGAATCTCTCTCTCTCTCTCTCTCTCTCTCTCTCTCTCTCTCTCTCTCTCTCTCTCTCTCTCTCTCTCTCTCTCTCTCTCTCTCTCTCTCTCTCTCTCTCTCTCTCTCTCTCTCTCTCTCTCTCTCTCTCTCTCTCTCTCTCTCTCTCTCTCTCTCTCTCTCTCTCTCTCTCTCTCTCTCTCTCTCTCTCTCTCTCTCTCT
>NC_087166.1:19091265-19103765 GCF_035594125.1 Scylla paramamosain | reverse complement strand
GATACGTGCTGCTTAGCTGTGGCGCGTGGTGCTGAAGGCGTGGCCGGCGATGTCGGGTCGTGAGGTGCCGTCGGGGTGGGCGGGCTTGACTCGGTCTATGGCTATGACGTCAGAAGAGCCGTTTCTGTTGATGGTGATGTTTTTCTCGTCCTGCGGAGGACCTCGAAGGGGCCTTCGTAGGGGCGCTGTAGTGGTTTACGGACAGCGTCAACCCTGACGAAGACGTGTGTGCAGTCTTCGAGATCCTGGCTGACGAAGGTCTTGGCGGGGTGCGTGCGAGGTTGCACCGGCTGCAGGCTTCTCATCGACTCCTTAAGACTGCTGGCGAAGTCTTGGACGCTGCAGGGGCCGGCGTCGGGTGAGCTGGTAAGGAGCTCGCCAGGGAGTCGAAGAGTGGTGCCGTATACGAGCTCGGCAGAAGAGTGGTGAAGGTCCTGCTTGAGGGACGTCCGGATGCCGAGGAGGACGAGGGGTAAGGTGGCGTTCCACTTCTCGCGTTGGTCGCTGGAAGCCATCAGTGACGACTTCAGCTGGCGGTGGAAACGTTCCACTGTAGCGTTGGCCTGAGGATGGTAGCTGGCAGTCCTGTATCGTCGAATGCCGAGTAGTGTCATCAGTTTGTTCCAGACACTGGACTCAAACTGGCCGCCGCGGTCAGAAGTGAGGCTGACAGGAACACCGAAGCGTGAGATCCACGTGCTGATAAAGGCACGTGCAACGGTGTCAGTGGAGATGTCAGTCAGCGGTGCAGCTTCTGGCCAGCGAGTGAAGCGGTCGACACAGGGTGAGGATGTAGCGGTAGCCGTCGGAGTGAGGAAGAGGGCCAACGAGGTCGATATGGACGTGTTCGAAGCGTGTGGAGACTGGCGTGAAGGTGGCTGTAGGGGGAGCGTGTGTGTCGCGTCACCTTGGAGGCCTGACAGGTGGTGCACCTACGTGTCCAGTCTCTCACGTCCTTGTTGATGGCGGTCCAGATGAATCGGGACGTCATCATGTGTTGTGAAGCCCTGATGCCAGGATGTGAGAGGTCGTGCAGCTGACGGAAGAGTGGATACCTGTGCCGTTGAGGCAGGTATGGTCTGACGGTGTTGGTCGAGACGTCAGCGTAGATGTGCACTTGAGTGCCTGGTAGCTGTACTCTCTTCATCTGTAGTGCGGTGCTTTCCTTTAGTTGCTGCAGCTCGGCGTCGTCGGCCTGATCGGCAGCAATGGCGGCGTAATCGATGAGAGAGGTAGATGTGGCACAGATGTTGCGTGACAGGGCATCGGCTGGGGCGTTATCTTCACCTTTCACGTAACGGAGGTCCGTGGTGAACTGAGAGATGAAGTCTACGTGGCGCAGTTGACGTGGTGAGTAGGATGACTTGTTCTTGATGAAGGTGCTCGTCAGCGGCTTGTGGTCAGTGTAGATATGAAACTGACGTCCTTCGACAAAGTACTGGAAGTGCTTCAATGCCTTGTAGATGGCGAGGAGCTCTTTGTCGAAGGCGCTGTACTTCTTCTCGGCAGTGTTGAGTTTCTTGGAGAAGAAGGCGACGGGTTTCCAGGCACCGTCGATGTGTTGCTGTAGCACTGCTCCAACTCCGGTGTCTGAGGCGTCCGTGGCGATGGAAGTAGGGGGCGTCTGGGGCAGGGAAACTGAGCGCTGTGGATGTGAGCGCCTTCCGGGCAGCGAGGAAAGCGTCCTCAGCTGCGGGCGTCCAGGCAAGGGTGACGGACTGGCCTCGTTTGGCTGGCTTCACTAAGGCGTAGAGAGGCTGGAGGAGGAGCGCACATCGGGGAATGAACCTGTTGTAATAGTTCAGCATCCCGAGGAACTGCTTCAACTGGCGCTGAGTTGTGGGCTTCGGGAAATTCTGGATGGCAGTACAGCGACTTGCAGTTGGGGTGAAACCTGAGGAGGACACAGTGTGGCTGAGGAAGTCGACTGAAGGCACGCCGAACACGGACTTGTCGGCGTTGACCTGGATGCCGTAGTCCTCCAGACGAGTGAAGACTTGCTCGAGGTGTTGGCGATGAGCAGCGTCCGTCTGGGCTGGCAACTAGAATGTCGTCGACGTAAGTGAAGCAGAACTGCAGTCCTCGCAAAACTTCGTCCATGAAGCGCTGGAATGTTTGAGCAGCGTTCTTGAGACCGAAGGGCATCCTAGTGTATTCATATAGTCCGAAGGGCGTGATTATGGCCGTCTTCGGGATGTCCTCGGGGTTGATGGGGATCTGATGGAAGGCCTTTACGAGGTCGATCCTGGAGAAAATTGTAGAGCCGTGCAGTTTGTGAGGAAAACTCCTGAATGTTAGGCACTGGATACCTGTCCATCACGGTACGGGAGTTTAGGGCTCTGTAGTCCCCGCAAGGGCGTATGTCACCGTTTTTCTTGGGGACGACGTGAAGCGCAGACGACCAGTTGCTGGAGCTTGGGGCGGATGATGCCTTGCTGCATCAGAGACTCAAACTCGGCCCTGACCTGTTTGTAGCGTTCTGGTGCTAAGCGACGAGCCTTGGCGAAAACAGGTGGTCCGGTGGTCTCTATGTAGTGCAGGACGTGATGTTTCACTGGCTGCGTGGCTGAGTATGGCTGTGTTAGTGTTGGGAAACCCTTGAGGATGGCGGCGAAGGGGTTATCTCGGCAGACTGCGGAGATTCCGGTGCTCTCGCCAGGTGCCGTTCGGCCACGGGTCCGCAGGGAAGTGAGACGATCCAGCAGCGTGCCGTGCTTCAAGTCGACTAGGAGGTCGTGGTGGCGTAGGAAATCGGCGCCTAGGATGGGTTGGGTCACAGCTGCCACGTAAAAGGTCCAGTCGAAGGAGCGGCGGAGGTTGAGTTCGAGGTGTAGTGTCCTGCCGCGCGTACACAGGGATTTTCGAGGCGTTGGCTGCATAGAGGTGCGTGGTTACAGGCAACCTCTTCTGGCTGTCTGTGGCAGGCAGGACACTGACCTCAGCGCCGGTGTCGACGAGGAACTTAATTCCGGTGCGTCGGTCGTAGACGTGAAGTAGCTGTGACTTGGGCTGGCGGATCGTACGCGCCGTGAACGTCCGCCCGTTTAGTTTGACGCCGGGGTGGTGTTGTAAGTGCAGGGTTGGGTGCACTTAATGGCCTCGCTACCGAACCTGCTGTGGTAGTAGCAGACGCCCTGGGTTCGTGTAGTGCTACGCGACCGAGAGCGGTAGCGAGGGCGTCGAGGTGACGGTGGGCGGCGGACGCTGGCGGGTATTTAGCTGTTCCTGCATCGCGCTGACCTGCAGGGCCAGCTGCGACACAATGTGGGTGAGTTGCTGGACGTCTGCTGTGTTAGTGACAGTGGCGACTGAAGACGGTGGCGTTGCCGACGGAACTGTCGACATATAGTCGTCAGCCAGCTGCGCGAGGTCTGGCGCAAGGCGTTTGAGGACGGCTTGCCTGAGGTCGTCGTAGGGATTGTCCGAAGAGGGGGCTTTCGCGATGGCGTCAGAGACTTGCAAGAGGACCTCGGGTGGCAGGAGAGTGCAGGCGTGAGTGAACTGTTTCAAGGCCTCAGTGATGTTGTTTGCCTTGAAGTTCAGCTCCAAGATGGTAAACCACATGTTGGGGTCGTGGCTGTTGAAAGCTGGAGCCCTGAAGGGGGGAGCTGGGGAGGCGGTGTCCGGTGGAGCCATGGCCGTTTCTTGTTGCTGGCGTGCGATGGGGGCCTGGTGGCTTGTTATGCGAGTCGTGGAGCAGGGTGTAGTGACGCCTGTCGGCGAGGGCGCGGGCTCCTCCGGCGCCAGGTGCCAGTGAGAGGTGGGCAAGGGGACGCCTGCTGGGCGCCACTGTGCAGTGCTGGAGGGTGTGACAGCGATGGTCCTAGGCACGTACTTTACCACACTCGCACTTACGGCTTGGAACGCACTGCCGTGAACGAAGTGTGTAGTCTGTGTGTGTGTGTGGTGTGAGTGTGTGTGCGTGTATGTGTAGGTGTTGGTGTCTGGCACACGGGGGTTGGTACACGCTGATGCACACTAGGGAGTTTTCTAGGGGCAGGGGGTTAACACACACAGGGGGAGGGTGGACGACGGGGGGAGAGGGGAGGGACGGTCGGGAGCACTAACACTTTGGTGGGGGAACGTTGCAGGGAACGCCGCCCTGTTGTCGAGCGGAAGACGGGAGTACCGGTGCAGGGGGCGCCGCCCTGTTGTAGAGAAGCGAAATCAGGGCCAGTGGGGTCACGGCCGGGTGGCGGTGACCGTGCGTGGTGAGCCGGAGAGGTGTTGCTGCTGCTGTGGTGGTGATGGAGGCTGGGCAGCAGGTGTGGCAGGGAGTGGCAGGTGACCAGGCAGAAGGTGGAGTTGGCGCGGTGGGTCACGGCAGCAGGAGAGGGAGTGACCTGGTGGCGGTGGTGAGGCGGCAGGTGAGCGTGGCCTCAGTGGCCTGGGTGGCTGGCGAGGCGTGGTGAGTCACAGCTGCGAGAGAGGGTGCTGGTGACTGGTGAGGCAGCGGCGGTGACCACGGCTGCCGGGCTGGGTGACGGTGTGTGTGTGTCACGTGGCGGCTGGCCGGGCTGGGTGGCGTCGGTGGGTCACGGCTGGGCCAGGCTGGGTGGCGGTTTGGCCGTGGTGGGTCCGTGTCAGGCGGGGGCTGACCTTGGGCTAGGTACCTATAGCTGTGGCGACGCTATAGTGCTAAAGAACCTGGGACACAGCATTGGTGGAGCTGGCCACTACGGTCTAACTCCGAGTCACCATTTCTAGTGATCTAGGTGGAAGCCGCCAGGAATGTGAGAAGAGAAAACCGACAGGTAACCGTCAGCAGTTGCAAGTCCTTTAATCTCTTAACTCGCCAGAGATAGAGAAGAGAAAACCGACAGGTAACCGTCAGCAGTTGCAAGTCCTTTAATCTCTTAACTCTTTTTGTTCACCAGCTAAGGTTGTATTTATAGCCACTTGTTAGACTGGTTTAAACTCTCTCTACTTTATTTAACAAAAACATGAACATGTACACAAGAAATACTGAACATAAAAAATGATTTACATAAAGATATGAACAAAGAGGAGTGAATGTGTGTGTGTATGTCTGTGTGAAGAAAGGAGTAATATGATGTATAGAAAAGACGTGTAACGTATGTGTCGAAAAGCGTGCACAGAATGTGTATGTATAAAAAATGAGGAAGAAGAGATGAAAGACGAAAAATCTGTGCAGTAGAAAGAGAACGGGAGGCTGAAAACATATAAGAGAAAACGGAGTGCTTGGAGCGGTGACTTGTGTTTACATTACTGGTTCTGAGAAGCGCGTAAGTTTTAGTGTACCCTGAATATGAGAGAAAATGGGATGTTTTCTATGGCTGACTAGATTATTTGCTACACCTTCACTAGCTCGTCGCTACTGGCTGCAGCTCTGGTGCACCTCTGTACTGCGTGTGGCAGCAGCCTCAGGGGGGTCAAGGTGAGGGACCCTCTGCACCTGAGTTTTTGTGGCACACCACTAATGCTGACACGTCCCGGCGGTGCTCCAGTGACGTTACTGGTGGTGGGTGCTGTTGGTCCTCATCGGTGGCCACCAAGCGCAGGGCTCGCCGCTGCACAGCATCCAGTCTCTGCATGTGGGTGGCGGCACTCGACATCCAGGACAGGGCACCGTACTCCATACATGGGCGTATCTGTGCCCTGTATAGCGTGAGGATGCCCCGTGGGTCGAGGGTGTTCGCCATCCTACGCAGGGCAGAGACTCGGAGAGAGGTCTGGCGGGCGACGACACTGATGTGGTGATCGAAGCGTAGGCCGCGGTCCACAGACACGCCCAGGATCTTGATATAATCCTGAAGTGGCAGGCTCTTGCCTCCAAAACGCAGCTGTCCTGAGACTGCGTGTGAAGCACCTGGGGACCGAGAGATGACCATCGCCTGCGTCTTCTCAGGAGCGAAGTTGACCTGCCACATCTTTCCCCACTGCTCCATCAGTCCGAGCTGCCTGTTCAGCTCAGTGACGGCACGCTGACTGTCGAGGCGGCAGTAGGAGCGGGGAGAGTGTGCAGTCGTCGGCGTATGCTGCCACAGATGACAGCTGCCGGAGGAGGTCGTCGATGTATATGTTCCATATTACTGGGCCCAAGACGGAGCCTTGTGGAACTGAGGCCCGGACAGGTGAAGGTCTTGATGACTGCCCGTTGACTACTACCTGAAGGGTCCTACCCTGGAGGTAATCTTCTAGCAGCATTAACAGGTCACCTTGGACACCCTTGGCGCGAAGCTTTTCAATGAGCCCCGCGTTCCAGACCCTGTCAAAAGCCCCAGCAATGTCCAGGGCCACCACAAGGGTGTCCAGGCCTTCTTCCAGGGCGTCTTGCCAGTCCTTGGAGAGGATGAGGAGGAGGTCTGCGGTGGATCTGCCAGGCCTGAAGCCAAACTGCTTGTCTGACAGGAGGTGGTTCTCGCTCAGGTGTTGGCAGATGGCAGCAGCCACTATTTGCTCCAGCAACTTGCCCACCACTGAGAGCAGGGAAATGGGTCTGTAGTTGTTGGGCTCAGACCTTGAGTTTTTCTTATGGACTGGGACCACACGCGCTTCCTTCCATACTGAGGGCCACTTCTTCTCCCTCAGGCAAGATGTGAAGACGGTGGTGAGAGGAGCTGACAGCTCTTTAGCGCATTGCTTGAGGAGCCGTGGGCTGACGTCATCCGGGCCTGTGGCTTTACCCACATCCACCGCACCGAGTAGCCGCTCAACCTGCTCTGCCGTCACCAAGACAGTGGTGACAGTGCAATCAGATTCCGGGGCCAGCTGTGGTACAGGTCGTGCCGGAGTCGTCAACCCTCATCTTGTTGGCGAAAAGCTCGGCGAGGAGTGTGGCCTTGTCTGCACTGCTCGTGGCGGTGGATCCGTCAGGTCTGGTGAGTGGAGGAAGAGTCTCGCGGTGACATGCTCCTTGCTGCTCCTTCACCAGATTCCACCAGGTCTTGTTGCCAACACCTGGGCCACTGAGCTTTCGCCTTCTGTCCTCCCTTAGCTGATTCCTCGCCCATCTGCAGATAGACGTCATCCTCCTACACGCTTCCCGGTGCAGCGTCTTGTTCCTGCGTGACGGGTGTCGCTTGTACCTCACCCAGGCAGCATGCTTGGCCTCGACAGATGCTCTGCAGCGAAAACCAAACCAGGCGGGATCACCAGGCCTGGAGAGATATACTCGGCAGGGCACATGCTGCTGTTGGAGGGCAAGGAGCCTGGTGGTGAGGGTGCGTGCCCTTGGTCTCAGCATCTCCCATTAGGAGGGACTCCCAGTCCGTGTTCTCCATGTTCCTGCTTCATGGATGGCCAGTCCGCCCTGTTCCAAAGCCAGACGGTGCGCGGGATAGCGTCTTCCCTCGCCGTTTGCAGCTCGACCTGAGACAGCACAGCAAAGTGGTCTGAGCTGCCCACTGGTCCTAGCTGCTGGCAGCTGATGCTGGCTTCGGGTAGGTCTGTCACCACAGGATCCAGCAGTCCTCCCCGATCGTGTGGTAGGGAAGGTGACATGGTTGGTTAGGGCCTGAACAGTCAGGAGATTACTGAAGGCATCCTGCTCCATGTGGAAGTTCAGGTCCCCCCACTATCATCACATGGGAACACTTGTGACGCTGGAGCAGGGTGTCGAGTTCCTCCGTCAGGAAGTCTAGCGGGGCTTGTCCTTGTCTCGGGGGGGCGGTACATGACACAGAGGGAGAAGCCCACTGTTATCTGCAAGTACCACCCTGAAGAACAGTGCCTCCATCAGGTGTGGCATGGCTACCTCAAGTTCCTGTGTTTGGAGGCCGTCCTTAAAACAGGCAGCGACACCTCCGCCTGCTCTATTTTTTCGGTCCTTCCTCACCCACAGGGAGTAGCCTGATATTTTGCCGAACGTCGGCTCCACCTCGTCACTCAGCCACGTTTCTGTTACTGCGACAATGTCAGCACTATGTCTCAGCACGAAATTGTGGCTAAGGTCACCTACATTGGTGCGGAGTCCTCTCACGTTGGCGGAGACCACGGTCAGGTGACAGCTGGGGCGTCTGTTCCCTTGCCTCCTCGCGTTGGCTTGGGAATGAGGTGTGGTGGTGAGGCGAGACGCATTAGTGTCTGCCCTGCCACGAGGAGAGATTCCAGCTGGGGTAGTGACCGGGCTGTGGCTGCCAGGGAGGGCTGGAGGGGGGCCTGAAAGGGCTGCTGGGGGTGAGGAAGTTGTTGCCGCGCTAAACCCTCCGTCAGAACCCTCATGAACATACTCTCCTGCCTTTGTTCCTGGCGTTCGTCAGCAGCGCGGCTGTAGCACATCTCAGCTGTGTGGCCGGGGGCGGAAGCAGTAGTCGCATCGGACCCTTTGCTCTCCCCTGTGCCTCACTGGGTACGCAGATGCCTGTGGCTGAGTCATGCGAGGAGGAAGGACAGGTCGCCGGTCAGGTGTGTTGGGGTGACTTCGTGCCCGCCGCTGGCCGCGTCGCTGTCGCTGGGTCTTCTTCCCTGCTTCCATTGTTGTTTTTGTTGTTGTTGTTGTTGCTCCCAGCGCTATTATTGTTGCTGTTGTTGTTGTTACTACTGCTGCTGGCTGCTGCTGCTGCTGCTGCTACTGCTGCTGCTACTGCTGTTGCTGCTGGTAGTACTGCTGCTGTTTCTCCTGCTGTTGTTGCTGCTGCTGCTACTACTATTACTGCTGTTGTTGCTGTTGTTGTCGTTACTGTTACTGTTGTTGTTGATGGTGTTTTTGTTACTGTTGCTGCTGCTATTGTTATTGGTGGTAATGGGTGGTGTTGGTGCTACCTGAGGCTGTGGTGGTGGTGGCGGTGGTGGGGGGTGCGGCCGCTGTGGTGAGGGCGTCCGCTACTCTTATGAGAGGCTTAGGCCTTCCAGATTGCCACCACTGCCTCCAGTGGTCCGAGGAGGCACACGCCTTTTCCCAGGTTCTCAGGATAGAGGAGGGAGTAGCAGTAGTCGCAATAGAGCTGCTGGAGACTCTCGCGTCTGCTTTTTTGCACTCCGTGAGGACCTCCATGAGCTCATGGAGTTCAGCCACGTGTGTCTGTTTTTCAAGAATCCAGTCCCTTTGTAGCGTGAGGGACCGAATTATTTTATTTTTGTTTGTTACATCCTTCTGTAGGCGTAGAGTGTAAGAGATGAGATCCTCCTTATTCATCTCCCTGTAGTGCTGCCGCTCGTCCCACATCTTACGTCTACGTCTGCGTCTGCATCGCCACCATCGTCGCTTTCGTTGGGGGCGGCAAGCGTGGTGGGAGCATTTTCCTTAGGATCTAGAGGGAGGTAAACTACAGCGTCTTCAATGCTGCATAACCTCCGTAGTTCCTGCGTGTCTTCACATGTGTAGGCATCATGGTCTCCGAGGCAGGATGAGTGGCAGACATTGGGGCAGTCATTTCTGCCTTCGCATCTAACATAAGGTGCATTCTTGACTGCAGCCTTCCCACAGACAGCACACCACTTCTGAGGGCAATACCCGGGAAGGTCTCGCCTCTTGATGGGCCTGTGATCCGCCATTTCTGTGCAGTTTCAGCAGGTGATAGTAGTGATGACAGCTGCAGTGGTAGATGCTAGGGATGGGTTGGGTGCGGTCAGGTCAGTCAGGTCAGTCCAGGGTCTCGGCGCCGGAGTTAATTGCTTCGGAAGGAGGGAGTGTGGGTGCAGCTTGGGGTTAATTTCCCAGGGGATTTCCTTCCTTTGTGTAGGGGGGGGCACAGTAGTGGGAGGGGTACAGAGAACAGGACTCGTCACAGTAACCCCTATATCCTCACAGCACTGTACACTGTCACAACACTGTATCTCATTCACTGCACTGTACACTTATACGTCACGTGTTGGTGTGCTGGCAGGTGGAGGGGCGCCGACTGCAGATGAGATGACACCACGTTGTTGGAGAGTATCGTCGCAATAACCCTTGCGGCCTCACAACACTATTCACTGTTACAGCACTGAATCTTCGTCACTACACTGTACACTATTATCCGTCACTTTTAATCGTCGTATTGGTGTGCTGGTATGTGGAGAGTACCGGAGCACGCTGACTGTAAATGAGATGAGACAACGTGCAAGCTCAGTTAAGGAGCGACCTGCGGACACGTCCTCACCCTGCGACCTCTGACCTGACTCTGACTCTCTCTCTCTCTCTCTCTCTCTCTCTCGTGAATTTCTCTCTCTCTCTCTCTCTCTCTCTCTCTCTCTCTCTCTCTCTCTCTCTCTCTCTCTCTCTCTCTCTCTCTCTCTCTCTCTCTCTCTCTCTCTCTCTCTCTCTCTCTCTCTCTCTCTCTCTCTCTCTCTCTCTCTCTCTCTCTCTCTCTCTCTCTCTCTCTCTCTCTCTCTCTCTCTCTCTCTCTCTCTCTCTCTCTCTCTCTCTCTCTCTCTCTCTCTCTCTCTCTCTCTCTCTCTCTCTCTCTCTCTCTCTCTCTCTCTCTCTCTCTCTCTCTCTCTCTCTCTCTCTCTCTCTCTCTCTCTCTCTCTCTCTCTCTCTCTCTCTCTCTCTCTCTCTCTCTCTCTCTCTCTCTCTCTCTCTCTCTCTCTCTCTCTCTCTCTCTCTCTCTCTCTCTCTCTCTCTCTCTCTCTCTCTCTCTCTCTCTCTCTCTCTCTCTCTCTCTCTCTCTCTCTCTCTCTCTCTCTCTCTCTCTCTCTCTCTCTCTCTCTCTCTCTCTCTCTCTCTCTCTCTCTCTCTCTCTCTCTCTCTCTCTCTCTCTCTCTCTCTCTCTCTCTCTCTCTCTCTCTCTCTCTCTCTCTCTCTCTCTCTCTCTCTCTCTCTCTCTCTCTCTCTCTCTCTCTCTCTCTCTCTCTCTCTCTCTCTCTCTCTCTCTCTCTCTCTCTCTCTCTCTCTCTCTCTCTCTCTCTCTCTCTCTCTCTCTCTCTCTCTCTCTCTCTCTCTCTCTCTCTCTCTCTCTCTCTCTCTCTCTCTCTCTCTCTCTCTCTCTCTCTCTCTCTCTCTCTCTCTCTCTCTCTCTCTCTCTCTCTCTCTCTCTCTCTCTCTCTCTCTCTCTCTCTCTCTCTCTCTCTCTCTCTCTCTCTCTCTCTCTCTCTCTCTCTCTCTCTCTCTCTCTCTCTCTCTCTCTCTCTCTCTCTCTCTCTCTCTCTCTCTCTCTCTCTCTCTCTCTCTCTCTCTCTCTCTCTCTCTCTCTCTCTCTCTCTCTCTCTCTCTCTCTCTCTCTCTCTCTCTCTCTCTCTCTCTCTCTCTCTCTCTCTCTCTCTCTCTCTCTCTCTCTCTCTCTCTCTCTCTCTCTCTCTCTCTCTCTCTCTCTCTCTCTCTCTCTCTCTCTCTCTCTCTCTCTCTCTCTCTCTCTCTCTCTCTCTCTCTCTCTCTCTCTCTCTCTCTCTCTCTCTCTCTCTCTCTCTCTCTCTCTCTCTCTCTCTCTCTCTCTCTCTCTCTCTCTCTCTCTCTCTCTCTCTCTCTCTCTCTCTCTCTCTCTCTCTCTCTCTCTCTCTCTCTCTCTCTCTCTCTCTCTCTCTCTCTCTCTCTCTCTCTCTCTCTCTCTCTCTCTCTCTCTCTCTCTCTCTCTCTCTCTCTCAATTTCTCTCTCTCTCTCTCTCTCTCTCTCTCTCTCTCTCTCTCTCTCTCTCTCTCTCTCTCTCTCTCTCTCTCTCTCTCTCTCTCTCTCTCTCTCTCTCTCTCTCTCTCTCTCTCTCTCTCTCTCTCTCTCTCTCTCTCTCTCTCTCTCTCTCTCTCTCTCTCTCTCTCTCTCTCTCTCTCTCTCTCTCTCTCTCTCTCTCTCTCTCTCTCTCTCTCTCTCTCTCTCTCTCTCTCTCTCTCTCTCTCTCTCTCTCTCTCTCTCTCTCTCTCTCTCTCTCTCTCTCTCTCTCTCTCTCTCTCTCTCTCTCTCTCTCTCTCTCTCTCTCTCTCTCTCTCTCTCTCTCTCTCTCTCTCTCTCTCTCTCTCTCTCTCTCTCTCTCTCTCTCTCTCTCTCTCTCTCTCTCTCTCTCTCTCTCTCTCTCTCTCTCTCTCTCTCTCTCTCTCTCTCTCTCTCTCTCTCTCTCTCTCTCTCTCTCTCTCTCTCTCTCTCTCTCGTGAATTTCTCTCTCTCTCTCTCTCTCTCTCTCTCTCTCTCTCTCTCTCTCTCTCTCTCTCTCTCTCTCTCTCTCTCTCTCTCTCTCTCTCTCTCTCTCTCTCTCTCTCTCTCTCTCTCTCTCTCTCTCTCTCTCTCTCTCTCTCTCTCTCTCTCTCTCTCTCTCTCTCTCTCTCTCTCTCTCTCTCTCTCTCTCTCTCTCTCTCTCTCTCTCTCTCTCTCTCTCTCTCTCTCTCTCTCTCTCTCTCTCTCTCTCTCTCTCTCTCTCTCTCTCTCTCTCTCTCTCTCTCTCTCTCTCTCTCTCTCTCTCTCTCTCTCTCTCTCTCTCTCTCTCTCTCTCTCTCTCTCTCTCTCTCTCTCTCTCTCTCTCTCTCTCTCTCTCTCTCTCTCTCTCTCTCTCTCTCTCTCTCTCTCTCTCTCTCTCTCTCTCTCTCTCTCTCTCTCTCTCTCTCTCTCTCTCTCTCTCTCTCTCTCTCTCTCTCTCTCTCTCTCTCTCTCTCTCTCTCTCTCTCTCTCTCTCTCTCTCTCTCTCTCTCTCTCTCT
>NC_087166.1:19058765-19086265 GCF_035594125.1 Scylla paramamosain | reverse complement strand
TCTCTCTCTCTCTCTCTCTCTCTCTCTCTCTCTCTCTCTCTCTCTCTCTCTCTCTCTCTCTCTCTCTCTCTCTCTCTCTCTCTCTCTCTCTCTCTCTCTCTCTCTCTCTCTCTCTCTCTCTCTCTCTCTCTCTCTCTCTCTCTCTCTCTCTCTCTCTCTCTCTCTCTCTCTCTCTCTCTCTCTCTCTCTCTCTCTCTCTCTCTCTCTCTCTCTCTCTCTCTCTCTCTCTCTCTCTCTCTCTCTCTCTCTCTCTCTCTCTCTCTCTCTCTCTCGTGAATCTCTCTCTCTCTCTCTCTCTCTCGATTTCTCTCTCTCTCTCTCTCTCTCTCTCTCTCTCTCTCTCTCTCTCTCTCTCTCTCTCTCTCTCTCTCTCTCTCTCTCTCTCTCTCTCTCTCTCTCTCTCTCTCTCTCTCTCTCTCTCTCTCTCTCTCTCTCTCTCTCTCTCTCTCTCTCTCTCTCTCTCTCTCTCGTGAATCTCTCTCTCTCTCTCTCTCTCTCTCTCTCTCTCTCTCTCTCTCTCGTGAATCTCTCTCTCTCTCTCTCTCTCTCTCTCTCTCTCTCTCTCTCTCTCTCTCTCTCTCTCTCTCTCTCTCTCTCTCTCTCTCTCTCTCTCGTGAATCTCTTCTCTCTCTCTCTCTCTCTCTCTCTCTCTCTCTCTCTCTCTCTCTCTCTCTCTCTCTCTCTCTCTCTCTCTCTCTCTCTCTCTCTCTCTCTCTCTCTCTCTCTCTCTCTCTCTCTCTCTCTCTCTCTCTCTCTCTCTCTCTCTCTCTCTCTCTCTCTCTCTCTCTCTCTCTCTCTCTCTCTCTCTCTCTCTCTCTCTCTCTCTCTCTCTCTCTCTCTCTCTCTCTCTCTCTCTCTCTCTCTCTCTCTCTCTCTCTCTCTCTCTCTCTCTCTCCTCGTGAATTTCTCTCTCTCTCTCTCTCTCTCTCTCTCTCTCTCTCTCTCTCTCTCTCTCTCTCTCTCTCTCTCTCTCTCTCTCTCTCTCTCTCTCTCTCTCTCTCTCTCTCTCTCTCTCTCTCGTGAATTTCTCTCTCTCTCTCTCTCTCTCTCTCTCTCTCTCTCTCTCTCTCTCTCTCTCTCTCTCTCTCTCTCTCTCTCTCTCTCTCTCTCTCTCTCTCTCTCTCTCTCTCTCTCTCTCTCTCTCTCTCTCTCTCTCTCTCTCTCTCTCTCTCTCTCTCTCTCTCTCTCTCTCTCTCTCTCTCTCTCTCTCTCTCTCTCTCTCTCTCTCTCTCTCTCTCTCTCTCTCTCTCTCTCTCTCTCTCTCTCTCTCTCTCTCTCTCTCTCTCTCTCTCTCTCTCTCTCTCTCTCTCTCTCTCTCTCTCTCTCTCTCTCTCTCTCTCTCTCTCTCTCTCTCTCTCTCTCTCTCTCTCTCTCTCTCTCTCTCTCTCTCTCTCTCTCTCTCTCTCTCTCTCTCTCTCTCTCTCTCTCTCTCTCTCTCTCTCTCTCTCTCTCTCTCTCTCTCTCTCTCTCTCTCTCTCTCTCTCTCTCTCTCTCTCTCTCTCTCTCTCTCTCTCTCTCTCTCTCTCTCTCTCTCTCTCTCTCTCTCTCTCTCTCCGTGAATTTCTCTCTCTCTCTCTCTCTCTCTCTCTCTCTCTCTCTCTCTCTCTCTCTCTCTCTCTCTCTCTCTCTCTCTCTCTCTCTCTCTCTCTCTCTCTCTCTCTCTCTCTCTCTCTCTCCTCGTGAATTTCTCTCTCTCTCTCTCTCTCTCTCTCTCTCTCTCTCTCTCTCTCTCTCTCTCTCTCTCTCTCTCTCTCTCTCTCTCTCGTGAATTTCTCTCTCTCTCTCTCTCTCTCTCTCTCTCTCTCTCTCTCTCTCTCTCTCTCTCTCTCTCTCTCTCTCTCTCTCTCTCTCTCTCTCTCTCTCTCTCTCTCTCTCTCTCTCTCTCTCTCTCTCTCTCTCTCTCTCTCTCTCTCTCTCTCTCTCTCTCTCTCTCTCTCTCTCTCTCTCTCTCTCTCTCTCTCTCTCTCTCTCTCTCTCTCTCTCTCTCTCTCTCTCTCTCTCTCTCTCTCTCTCTCTCTCTCTCTCTCTCTCTCTCTCTCTCTCCTCGTGAATTTCTCTCTCTCTCTCTCTCTCTCTCTCTCTCTCTCTCTCTCTCTCTCTCTCTCTCTCTCTCTCTCTCTCTCTCTCTCTCTCTCTCTCTCTCTCTCTCTCTCTCTCTCTCTCTCTCTCTCTCTCTCTCTCTCTCTCTCTCTCTCTCTGTGAATTTCTCTCTCTCTCTCTCTCTCTCTCTCTCTCTCTCTCTCTCTCTCTCTCTCTCTCTCTCTCTCTCTCTCTCTCTCTCTCTCTCTCTCTCTCTCTCTCTCTCTCTCTCTCTCTCTCTCTCTCTCTCTCTCTCTCTCTCTCTCTCTCTCTCTCTCTCTCTCTCTCTCTCTCTCTCTCTCTCTCTCTCTCTCTCTCTCTCTCTCTCTCTCTCTCTCTCTCTCTCTCTCTCTCTCTCTCTCTCTCTCTCTCTCTCTCTCTCTCTCTCTCTCTCTCTCTCTCTCTCTCTCTCTCTCTCTCTCTCTCTCTCTCTCTCTCTCTCTCTCTCTCTCTCTCTCTCTCTCTCTCTCTCTCTCTCTCTCTCTCTCTCTCTCTCTCTCTCTCTCTCTCTCTCTCTCTCTCTCTCTCTCTCTCTCTCTCTCTCTCTCTCTCTCTCTCTCTCTCTCTCTCTCTCTCTCTCTCTCTCTCTCTCTCTCTCTCTCTCTCTCTCTCTCTCTCTCTCTCTCTCTCTCTCTCTCTCTCTCTCTCTCTCTCTCTCTCTCTCTCTCTCTCTCTCTCTCTCTCTCTCTCTCTCTCTCTCTCTCTCTCTCTCTCTCTCTCTCTCTCTCTCTCTCTCTCTCTCTCTCTCTCTCTCTCTCTCTCTCTCTCTCTCTCTCTCTCTCTCTCTCTCTCTCTCTCTCTCTCTCTCTCTCTCTCTCTCTCTCTCTCTCTCTCTCTCTCTCTCTCTCTCTCTCTCTCTCTCTCTCTCTCTCTCTCTCTCTCTCTCTCCTCGTGAATTCTCTCTCTCTCTCTCTCTCTCTCTCTCTCTCTCTCTCTCTCTCTCTCTCTCTCTCTCTCTCTCTCTCTCTCTCTCTCTCTCTCTCTCTCTCTCTCTCTCTCTCTCTCTCTCTCTCTCTCTCTCTCTCTCTCTCTCTCTCTCTCTCTCTCTCTCTCTCTCTCTCTCTCTCTCTCTCTCTCTCTCTCTCTCTCTCTCTCTCTCTCTCTCTCTCTCTCTCTCTCTCTCTCTCTCTCTCTCTCTCTCTCTCTCTCTCTCTCTCTCTCTCTCTCTCTCTCTCTCTCTCTCTCTCTCTCTCTCTCTCTCTCTCTCTCTCTCTCTCTCTCTCTCTCTCTCTCTCTCTCTCTCTCTCTCTCTCTCTCTCTCTCTCTCTCTCTCTCTCTCTCTCTCTCTCTCTCTCTCTCTCTCTCTCTCTCTCTCTCTCTCTCTCTCTCTCTCTCTCTCTCTCTCTCTCTCTCTCTCTCTCTCTCTCTCTCTCTCTCTCTCTCTCTCTCTCTCTCTCTCTCTCTCTCTCTCTCTCTCTCTCTCTCTCTCTCTCTCTCTCTCTCTCTCTCTCTCTCTCTCTCTCTCTCTCTCTCTCTCTCTCTCTCTCTCTCTCTCTCTCTCTCTCTCTCTCTCTCTCTCTCTCTCTCTCTCTCTCTCTCTCTCTCTCTCTCTCTCTCTCTCTCTCTCTCTCTCTCTCTCTCTCTCTCTCTCTCTCTCTCTCTCTCTCTCTCTCTCTCTCTCTCTCTCTCTCTCTCTCTCTCTCTCTCTCTCTCTCTCTCTCTCTCTCTCTCTCTCTCTCTCTCTCTCTCTCTCTCTCTCTCTCTCTCTCTCTCTCTCTCTCTCTCTCTCTCTCTCTCTCTCTCTCTCTCTCTCTCTCTCTCTCTCTCTCTCTCTCTCTCTCTCTCTCTCTCTCTCTCTCTCTCTCTCTCTCTCTCTCTCTCTCTCTCTCTCTCTCTCTCTCTCTCTCTCTCTCTCTCTCTCTCTCTCTCTCTCTCTCTCTCTCTCTCTCTCTCTCTCTCTCTCTCTCTCTCTCTCTCTCTCTCTCTCTCTCTCTCTCTCTCTCTCTCTCTCTCTCTCTCTCTCTCTCTCTCTCTCTCTCTCTCTCTCTCTCTCTCTCTCTCTCTCTCTCTCTCTCTCTCTCTCTCTCTCTCTCTCTCTCTCTCTCTCTCTCTCTCTCTCTCTCTCTCTCTCTCTCTCTCTCTCTCTCTCTCTCTCTCTCTCTCTCTCTCTCTCTCTCTCTCTCTCTCTCTCTCTCTCTCTCTCTCTCTCTCTCTCTCTCTCTCTCTCTCTCTCTCTCTCTCTCTCTCTCTCTCTCTCTCTCTCTCTCTCTCTCTCTCTCTCTCTCTCTCTCTCTCTCTCTCTCTCTCTCTCTCTCTCTCTCTCTCTCTCTCTCTCTCTCTCTCTCTCTCTCTCTCTCTCTCTCTCTCTCTCTCTCTCTCTCTCTCTCTCTCTCTCTCTCTCTCTCTCTCTCTCTCTCTCTCTCTCTCTCTCTCTCTCTCTCTCTCTCTCTCTCTCTCTCTCTCTCTCTCTCTCTCTCTCTCTCTCTCTCTCTCTCTCTCTCTCTCTCTCTCTCTCTCTCTCTCTCTCTCTCTCTCTCTCTCTCTCTCTCTCTCTCTCTCTCTCTCTCTCTCTCTCTCTCTCTCTCTCTCTCTCTCTCTCTCTCTCTCTCTCTCTCTCTCTCTCTCTCTCTCTCTCTCTCTCTCTCTCTCTCTCTCTCTCTCTCTCTCTCTCTCTCTCTCTCTCTCTCTCTCTCTCTCTCTCTCTCTCTCTCTCTCTCTCTCTCTCTCTCTCTCTCTCTCTCTCTCTCTCTCTCTCTCTCTCTCTCTCTCTCTCTCTCTCTCTCTCTCTCTCTCTCTCTCTCTCTCTCTCTCTCTCTCTCTCTCTCTCTCTCTCTCTCTCTCTCTCTCTCTCTCTCTCTCTCTCTCTCTCTCTCTCTCTCTCTCTCTCTCTCTCTCTCTCTCTCTCTCTCTCTCTCTCTCTCTCTCTCTCTCTCTCTCTCTCTCTCTCTCTCTCTCTCTCTCTCTCTCTCTCTCTCTCTCTCTCTCTCTCTCTCTCTCTCTCTCTCTCTCTCTCTCTCTCTCTCTCTCTCTCTCTCTCTCTCTCTCTCTCTCTCTCTCTCTCTCTCTCTCTCTCTCTCTCTCTCTCTCTCTCTCTCTCTCTCTCTCTCTCTCTCTCTCTCTCTCTCTCTCTCTCTCTCTCTCTCTCTCTCTCTCTCTCTCTCTCTCTCTCTCTCTCTCTCTCTCTCTCTCTCTCTCTCTCTCTCTCTCTCTCTCTCTCTCTCTCTCTCTCTCTCTCTCTCTCTCTCTCTCTCTCTCTCTCTCTCTCTCTCTCTCTCTCTCTCTCTCTCTCTCTCTCTCTCTCTCTCTCTCTCTCTCTCTCTCTCTCTCTCTCTCTCTCTCTCTCTCTCTCTCTCTCTCTCTCTCTCTCTCTCTCTCTCTCTCTCTCTCTCTCTCTCTCTCTCTCTCTCTCTCTCTCTCTCTCTCTCTCTCTCTCTCTCTCTCTCTCTCTCTCTCTCTCTCTCTCTCTCTCTCTCTCTCTCTCTCTCTCTCTCTCTCTCTCTCTCTCTCTCTCTCTCTCTCTCTCTCTCTCTCTCTCTCTCTCTCTCTCTCTCTCTCTCTCTCTCTCTCTCTCTCTCTCTCTCTCTCTCTCTCTCTCTCTCTCTCTCTCTCTCTCTCTCTCTCTCTCTCTCTCTCTCTCTCTCTCTCTCTCTCTCTCTCTCTCTCTCTCTCTCTCTCTCTCTCTCTCTCTCTCTCTCTCTCTCTCTCTCTCTCTCTCTCTCTCTCTCTCTCTCTCTCTCTCTCTCTCTCTCTCTCTCTCTCTCTCTCTCTCTCTCTCTCTCTCTCTCTCTCTCTCTCTCTCTCTCTCTCTCTCTCTCTCTCTCTCTCTCTCTCTCTCTCTCTCTCTCTCTCTCTCTCTCTCTCTCTCTCTCTCTCTCTCTCTCTCTCTCTCTCTCTCTCTCTCTCTCTCTCTCTCTCTCTCTCTCTCTCTCTCTCTCTCTCTCTCTCTCTCTCTCTCTCTCTCTCTCTCTCTCTCTCTCTCTCTCTCTCTCTCTCTCTCTCTCTCTCTCTCTCTCTCTCTCTCTCTCTCTCTCTCTCTCTCTCTCTCTCTCTCTCTCTCTCTCTCTCTCTCTCTCTCTCTCTCTCTCTCTCTCTCTCTCTCTCTCTCTCTCTCTCTCTCTCTCTCTCTCTCTCTCTCTCTCTCTCTCTCTCTCTCTCTCTCTCTCTCTCTCTCTCTCTCTCTCTCTCTCTCTCTCTCTCTCTCTCTCTCTCTCTCTCTCTCTCTCTCTCTCTCTCTCTCTCTCTCTCTCTCTCTCTCTCTCTCTCTCTCTCTCTCTCTCTCTCTCTCTCTCTCTCTCTCTCTCTCTCTCTCTCTCTCTCTCTCTCTCTCTCTCTCTCTCTCTCTCTCTCTCTCTCTCTCTCTCTCTCTCTCTCTCTCTCTCTCTCTCTCTCTCTCTCTCTCTCTCTCTCTCTCTCTCTCTCTCTCTCTCTCTCTCTCTCTCTCTCTCTCTCTCTCTCTCTCTCTCTCTCTCTCTCTCTCTCTCTCTCTCTCTCTCTCTCTCTCTCTCTCTCTCTCTCTCTCTCTCTCTCTCTCTCTCTCTCTCTCTCTCTCTCTCTCTCTCTCTCTCTCTCTCTCTCTCTCTCTCTCTCTCTCTCTCTCTCTCTCTCTCTCTCTCTCTCTCTCTCTCTCTCTCTCTCTCTCTCTCTCTCTCTCTCTCTCTCTCTCTCTCTCTCTCTCTCTCTCTCTCTCTCTCTCTCTCTCTCTCTCTCTCTCTCTCTCTCTCTCTCTCTCTCTCTCTCTCTCTCTCTCTCTCTCTCTCTCTCTCTCTCTCTCTCTCTCTCTCTCTCTCTCTCTCTCTCTCTCTCTCTCTCTCTCTCTCTCTCTCTCTCTCTCTCTCTCTCTCTCTCTCTCTCTCTCTCTCTCTCTCTCTCTCTCTCTCTCTCTCTCTCTCTCTCTCTCTCTCTCTCTCTCTCTCTCTCTCTCTCTCTCTCTCTCTCTCTCTCTCTCTCTCTCTCTCTCTCTCTCTCTCTCTCTCTCTCTCTCTCTCTCTCTCTCTCTCTCTCTCTCTCTCTCTCTCTCTCTCTCTCTCTCTCTCTCTCTCTCTCTCTCTCTCTCTCTCTCTCTCTCTCTCTCTCTCTCTCTCTCTCTCTCTCTCTCTCTCTCTCTCTCTCTCTCTCTCTCTCTCTCTCTCTCTCTCTCTCTCTCTCTCTCTCTCTCTCTCTCTCTCTCTCTCTCTCTCTCTCTCTCTCTCTCTCTCTCTCTCTCTCTCTCTCTCTCTCTCTCTCTCTCTCTCTCTCTCTCTCTCTCTCTCTCTCTCTCTCTCTCTCTCTCTCTCTCTCTCTCTCTCTCTCTCTCTCTCTCTCTCTCTCTCTCTCTCTCTCTCTCTCTCTCTCTCTCTCTCTCTCTCTCTCTCTCTCTCTCTCTCTCTCTCTCTCTCTCTCTCTCTCTCTCTCTCTCTCTCTCTCTCTCTCTCTCTCTCTCCTTAACAGGGTTCAGGCACGCCCGGCGAGGCTCATCAAGGACAGTAGTGACACTCAAGAGGCAGATCTCTGAGCCCTCTAGCACCGACAAAACATAACAAATCTCTTTGTAATTGTGCATCAACAGCAAATCCCGAACATTCAAGCTCTCCTACACAACCAGGGATGGTGCTCTAGTCCCCGCGGTGCTACTGCAGCCTCGCTGCTTTATATGATACCACCAGCGTCAGTTAGTGCACTATGTTAGTTGGTGGAATGCCCTCCTTGCATCACAGACAGATATCACAAGAATGAACGCAACAGTTCAAAGGACTTGTGAACTTCAGGTTGCCCAGGTAAAGGTAACAGTATATATATAGGTAACAGTAAATATGTTCCCTTTAGCCTGTAAAAGGATTACATAGTAATCTAACAAATAATTTGTTACATAATGTCATTAATGTGTTAATCAGCAAGAGAGAGAGAGAAATTCACGAGGAGAGAGAGAGAGAGAGAGAGAGAGAGAGAGAGAGAGAGAGAGAGAGAGAGAGAGAGAGAGAGAGAGAGAGAGAGAGAGAGAGAGAGAGAGAGAGAGAAATTCACGAGAGAGAGAGAGAGAGAGAGAGAGAGAGAGAGAGAGAGAGAGAGAGAGAGAGAGAGAGAGAGAGAGAGAGAGAGAGAGAGAGAGAGAGAGAGAGAGAGAGAGAGAGAGAGAGAGAGAGAGAGAGAGAGAGAGAGAGAGAGAGAGAGAGAGAGAGAGAGAGAGAGAGAGAGAGAGGCATCGGACCAGCCCTGGTTTTGCCCAGAGTGCCGCGCTGCCGCTGATGCCAAGTATCGTGCCTGGCGTGCTTTGAAGAGGCACCCCAGTGTCAGAACCAGGCAAAGGCACAGAGCGGCTACAGCGCGCATGACAGCCACCCAGGAGTGGGCCATGGATGAGTGGAAGGCGAACCTCAGGAGCAAACTGAGGGGTGGTCAGGTCGGCAGCAAACGTTGGTGGAATCTCATTAAGGAACAACAGGGTGACACGCGGGGATGTTCGGTGCCTGCTCTCATCCGGCCAGACGGTAGTGTTGTTCAAACCGCCACAGACAAGGCGAATCTCCTGGCCGCCCACTTCGCCGCAAAAATGTGCATTCCCGAACCAGAAAAAACGCCACAAATACTACCACAGATAGTGAGTGAAAAAATAATGAGCATAGAAACCAGTGAAAAAGAAGTGAAAGTGCTGCTCCGAGACCTGGACGACAAGAAAGCGGTGGGGCCTGACAGCATCAGCCCCCGCCTGCTTCGACAGTGTGCTGAGGAGTTGGCGCGCCCTCTCGCCGTCATCTTCAATAATAGCTTGAGGAGCAGCACCTGGCCCAACTTGTGGAAAGTGAGCAGTGTGGTGCCAATTCACAAGAAAAGCTCAAAAACCGAAGCAAAAAATTACCGTCCTGTGTCCTTGTTGCCGGTGCTCAGTAAAGTGTTGGAAACGATAGTGGCCTCGAGACTCACGCAGCACCTTGATAGGCACCACCTGCTGAGCAACAGACAATACGGCTTCAGGAAGGGGAGGTCGGCGGGAGACCTGCACCTGCAACTCACGAGTGAGTGGAGCGCTGCCCTGGACAGGGGCAAGGCCGCCCTTGTCGTCGCTCTCGATATAGAGGGAGCTTTTGACAAAGTTTGGCATCCGGCGCTCGTCACCAAGCTCTACGCTGCCGGCGTGGACGGGCCGCTCCTCAAACTCCTCGAGAGTTACCTGAGGGACAGACACTTCAAAGTGACCGTCAATGGGCGTGATTCCAGGCTTCATCCCATCAGAGCGGGGGTCCCACAGGGTAGCTGCCTCGGCCCTCTGCTCTGGAATGTTTATATAAATGACCTGCTGCACCTTATCCCGAGCACGAGAGCATACGCGGATGACCTCACCCTGTCTCTCTGCTACGGTCCTGAGGAGGAAGACGCCACTGTCAGCACGCTGAACGCCACTCTAAGCCGCATAGCAGCGTGGGGCGAAAAGTGGAAAGTAAAATTTGCGGCACACAAAACGCAGCTGCTCACCATCTCCAGACTCGGGACGGCCCCACGCCTTGTCTTCCAAGGCGACACGCTGACCCCACAGGACGAGGTGGAGGTGCTGGGGGTCACATATGATAGAAAGCTGTCCTTCAGATCCCACATAGAGCGGCTCGCCAGGGAGGCCTCAGGGAAGCTGGCATCCCTGAGGAGAATGTCACCTCTCCTGGACAGTAGGGGAATGGAAGTCCTCTACAAAGCCCAGGTTCGCTCGTCCCTGGAATACGCGTGCCTGGCATGGGGAGGTGCGGCCAACAAGCACCTGTCTCTACTGGACAAGGTACAGGAGAGGGCGGCAAGGCTCATCAGAGAGGCAGGACACCAACCAGCACTACAGAGTCTCCAACATCGGCGTGACGTGGCGGGACTCACTGTAATGTTCAAGGTGCAGCTACAGTGTGTGCCGCACCTACAGTCACTCCGGCAGCCTCCCCGACTGGCCCAGGTCGCTACCAGAGCCGTCACCTCAGCCCCGGAGGAACTGCTGCAAACCCGGTGCAGGACATGGCACCACCAAAGACAGTTTATTTACACTTATGTGAGCTGGTGGAATAAACTCATAGCCAGTGAGCAAAACATTGAAAATATTGCGAACTTGACAACGCAAAATTTTAAATGTAAAGTGAACGAGTGGCTGACACAATACAGACAGCAGTGATAAAAACAGACTGAGGCTTTTAGATAGGCAACATTAACTATGTAACCTTTAGTCTCTAAGTTGTCACGATATTCTATATAATGTAGTGGTGACACCCTCTGTAAATTATGATGTATTTGGTATAAATAAAAAAAAAATAAATAAAATAAAAAAAGAGAGAGAGAGAGAGAGAGAGAAATTCACGAGGAGAGAGAGAGAGAGAGAGAGAGAGAGAGAGAGAGAGAGAGAGAGAGAGAGAGAGAGAGAGAGAGAGAGAGAGAGAGAGAGAGAGAGAGAGAGAGAGAGAGAGAGAGAGAGAGAGAGAGAGAGAGAGAGAGAGAGAGAGAAATTCACGAGGAGAGAGAGAGAGAGAGAGAGAGAGAGAGAGAGAGAGAGAGAGAGAGAGAGAGAGAGAGAGAGAGAGAGAGAGAGAGAGAGAGAGAGAGAGAGAGAGAGAGAGAGAGAGAGAGAGAGAGAGAGAGAGAGAGAGAGAGAGAGAGAGAGAGAGAGAGAGAGAGAGAGAGAGAGAGAGAGAGAGAGAGAGAGAGAGAGAGAGAGAGAGAGAGAGAGAGAGAGAGAGAGAGAGAGAGAGAGAGAGAGAGAGAGAGAGAGAGAGAGAGAGAGAGAGAGAGAGAGAGAGAGAGAGAGAGAGAGAGAGAAATTCACGAGAGAGAGAGAGAGAGAGAGAGAGAGAGAGAGAGAGAGAGAGAGAGAGAGAGAGAGAGAGAGAGAGAGAGAGAGAGAGAGAGAGAGAGAGAGAGAGAGAGAGAGAGAGAGAGAGAGAGAGAGAGAGAGAGAGAGAGAGAGAGAGAGAGAGAGAGAGAGAGAGAGAGAGAGAGAGAGAGAGAGAGAGAGAGAGAGAGAGAGAGAGAGAGAGAGAGAGAGAGAGAGAGAGAGAGAGAGAGAGAGAGAGAGAGAGAGAGAGAGAGAGAGAGAGAGAGAGAGAGAGAGAGAGAGAGAGAGAGAGAGAGAGAGAGAGAGAGAGAGAGAGAGAGAGAGAAATTCACGAGGAGAGAGAGAGAGAGAGAGAGAGAGAGAGAGAGAGAGAGAGAGAGAGAGAGAGAGAGAGAGAGAGAGAGAGAGAGAGAGAGAGAGAGAGAGAGAGAGAGAGAGAGAGAGAGAGAGAGAGAGAGAGAGAGAGAGAGAGAGAGAGAGAGAGAGAGAGAGAGAGAGAGAGAGAGAGAGAGAGAGAGAGAGAGAGAGAGAGAGAGAGAGAGAGAGAGAGAGAGAGAGAGAGAGAGAGAGAGAGAGAGAGAGAGAGAGAGAGAGAGAGAGAGAGAGAGAGAGAGAGAGAAATTCACGAGAGAGAGAGAGAGAGAGAGAGAGAGAGAGAGAGAGAGAGAGAGAGAGAGAGAGAGAGAGAGAGAGAGAGAGAGAGAGAGAGAGAGAGAGAGAGAGAGAGAGAGAGAGAGAGAGAGAGAGAGAGAGAGAGAGAGAGAGAGAGAGAGAGAGAAATTCACGAGAGAGAGAGAGAGAGAGAGAGAGAGAGAGAGAGAGAGAGAGAGAGAGAGAGAGAGAGAGAGAGAGAGAGAGAGAGAGAGAGAGAGAGAGAGAGAGAGAGAGAGAGAGAGAGAGAGAGAGAGAGAGAGAGAGAGAGAGAGAGAGAGAGAGAGAGAGAGAGAGAGAGAGAGAGAGAGAGAGAGAGAGAGAGAGAGAGAGAGAGAGAGAGAGAGAGAGAGAGAGAGAGAGAGAGAGAGAGAGAGAGAGAGAGAGAGAGAGAGAGAGAGAGAGAGAGAGAGAGAGAGAGAGAGAGAGAGAGAGAGAGAGAGAGAGAGAGAGAGAGAGAGAGAGAGAGAGAGAGAGAGAGAGAGAGAGAGAGAGAGAGAGAGAGAGAGAGAGAGAGAGAGAGAGAGAGAGAGAGAGAGAGAGAGAGAAATTCACGAGGAGAGAGAGAGAGAGAGAGAGAGAGAGAGAGAGAGAGAGAGAGAGAGAGAGAGAGAGAGAGAGAGAGAGAGAGAGAGAGAGAGAGAGAGAGAAATTCACGAGGAGAGAGAGAGAGAGAGAGAGAGAGAGAGAGAGAGAGAGAGAGAGAGAGAGAGAGAGAGAGAGAGAGAGAGAGAGAGAGAGAGAGAGAGAGAGAGAGAGAGAGAGAGAGAGAGAGAGAGAGAGAGAGAGAGAGAGAGAGAGAGAGAGAGAGAGAGAGAGAGAGAGAGAGAGAGAGAGAGAGAGAGAGAGAGAGAGAGAGAGAGAGAGAGAGAGAGAGAGAGAGAGAGAGAGAGAGAGAGAGAGAGAGAGAGAGAGAGAGAGAGAGAGAGAGAGAGAGAGAGAGAGAGAGAGAGAGAGAGAGAGAGAGAGAGAGAGAGAGAGAGAGAGAGAGAGAGAGAGAGAGAGAGAGATGACTGCACGCCGCGCCTCCTACGCAAGACACGAATACTACATAGAAAAGCGGACTTGCGCTTTTTAGAGGATCTCCAGGCCCTTGGCGTCCAAGAGCTACCTCCCATGGGACGCTAGTTTCCCCGATGCTTCTCAGGCGAGCCACTCGATGTGGTGTCTGAAGAGGAGTTTCGAGTCGTAGGTAACTCCTTCCACCTCTGTTTCATCCTATAGCAGAAGCACCTCCCCTTTGAGTGCAAAACGCAGGACCGTCATTGACCTGGAGATGACCAGAAGCTGCGTCTTGGCGGCGGCGAATCCCATCTTTCACTTGCTGCCCCAGGATACAATGCAGTTCAATGTTGTGTTCATATGCATGGATGCGGTAGTTTCTTCCCCTGGGCCGTAGCTCAGTTAGATTATCCGCATAAGCCTTTGTTCACTACTACTTTTAACTACCTTTTTCTTAGGTAGTCACCAAAGAGTCGTAGGAGCGGCCCGTTCTCACTTGTGGCACGGAACTTTGAGATGAAGATTGTATGCAACACCCTGTCAAAAGCCAACTCGATGTCGAGTGCTACAACGGCAGTGGTTCTTCGTTGATAGAGAGCATCACTCCACTCCACGGCGAGCAGCAGATGCAGGTCTGCTGCCAATCTGCTTGACCTGAACCCAAACTGCCAAGTGCACACTAGGTGGTGTCACTCAAGGTGCTCAGTGTCTTTCGAGGCCTCTATGGACACGAGCATTTTATTGATCACAGGCTGCAGGTACACTGAATGGTAATTTTTGGTTATTTTATTATTATTATTATTGTTATCATTATTATTATTATTATTATTGTTATTATTATTATTATTATTTTTTTTTTTTTTTTTTTTTTTTTTTAATTTATTAATTCTTTTTTTCTATGCATAGTTACCACACTATTCACTCCCCATGCGCTTGGTCACTTGCTGCTCCATAAACACTGGGTGAATAAAATGTCGAGTTGGTGCGCCAACTCCACGGCACACTGGATAGAGGGCGTGGTGGGCGGTTGATATCGGACCCCACCGGTTTTTTTTAGTTTAGGTAAAAATGGCACAGGTAAAAATTGCACAGGTATAAATGTCACGGTAAAAATGGCACGTGTAAAAATGGCACGGGTAAAAATGGCACAAAGGAAAAAGTAGGAAAAAATGGCACAATTAAAAAAATTTATTGATATACATTAAAACGTAAAGGTCATACAGAAACATTGTTCAGGCATGATATGAAAGCTTAAAATCTTATGTTGTGACCAAGTCCACATAACATTTGATCAAGGGTTTTCCTTCCTTCTGTGTAATCTTTGCATAAATTCTTCAGTCGTTGTTGTAGATCAACATATACCCTTTTTGTTTTCTTTTTGGGTGGTTCACCAACTGAGTCCCTTGCAGTAACTGCACTCACAGCTGCCTCTTCCTGTTGAAGCACTCGTATAAGTTTCCAGATAGATGGGTGCTGGTAGCCAACAAGATCGTAGAATTTGTTGTTCCAGCCTTCACACAGGTTGTTGGTCCTGGGACAGTCATTCATGGTAGCGTTGTGTACGTTCCAAAGTTCAGGAGGAAATTTTGCTGGAATGCGCCGAAGGTTAACTGCTGGAATTTCTGGCTGCTGGTTGCGTCTTCTCTGAACATATGTACCAGAAACATAGGTTTGGTCAAAGTACTCCAAGAGGGGAGCTGCATCTTCAGTACATCTATCCTTCAGTAGCTGCATTCCCGCTGGAACATCTTCAACTGGTATAAATGCCAGTGAGTCAATCTGTCCACAGAATTGACGAAAGTCCTCACTCTCTTTGTAGTGGTTGGTCAGGCCAAGGTCCTGTATTTTCCGCCAGGTACTTTGAGTTAGGTGGTAGAAGCAACCTTGTGTGTGTGTTTCCGGCCCAAAAACATTACTGATGGCTTGGATGACCGCCTGCTCGAAGTCAGCAATTATGGTTGTTGGGTCTGGGTAGAGTTCAATCTCATGACAGTGATCCATCACTGCTTGTAGCAGTATTTCATATGTATCTTGTGTTTTGCTCTGCAGACAAGCAAAAGTAGTAGACACTGCAGTATTGCCGATTGGAACTCTTATCACATAAAGCTGTAGAAAACCTTGTGGAGCCATTGCATGATTGCCGTCCATCAGCCACGTATCAGTAGAAGCAAGTAGACGCAATGATTCATCAGAACCGAAAGCAATGATACGGTTCTCAGTGTCTGGGCCATTGTCGAAAAACAGGAATGGCTTTGGCTCTGGAGCTGCAGTAGTTGTCCATACCCCAGTAAGTTTCAGATCCTTAAGGCTTTCTGGTACTGGTGGATAGAGTTTTGATCTTTGGTTACGTAAAGTTCTCTTTATGATGTCTTCACTTGGTAGTACGGCCTTTGTTTCAGCTGATAAGTCATGCAGGTTATTGCTGTATATTTGACTAGGTTTATCTTCTGTTTCGGCTGCTTTTCTCTTCATGTTGGTGATGCATTTTGTGGCTGAGATGGCAGCATAATCAGGAGCGTGGTTGTGTTCATTTGCTGGCACAGGATCAGTCATATTAAGGCTAGTGGTCATAGTGCCTTTACAAAAAGATGTTCTTTTAACACATCTCCATCTGATAGTAGTTGATCTTGTAATCTGTTTTGTATACATGTACCCTTGGAAGCAGATCTCTTTTCCTTTATTGCTCTGTATAATTTCCATGGTGGGAAATTTGGTAGAGCCACTGAGATCTGAGATGTGTACTTGACTGCTGCTACAACTTGTCTGTGGCTGTGTAGTGAGAAATGCAGAATCCTGGAAGCAGATCTCTTTTCCTTTATTGCTCTGTATAATTTCCATGGTGGGAAATTTGGTAGAGCCACTGAGACCTGAGATGTGTACTTGACTGCTGCTACAACTTGTCTGTGGCTGTGTAGTGAGAAATGCAGAAAGTAAACAATGAGCTTGCTTCGAGACAAATTCATGAAATACTCATTCAAAACTCACTCGAGAATTTAAGAAACTCGAGAAACATATTTTCTCAACATTTAAACTTCAATATATATTTGTGCCATTTTTTCCTACTTCTTCCCTTGTGCCATTTTTACCCATGCCATTTTTACCTGTGCCATTTTTACCGTGCCATTTTTACCTGTGCCATTTTTACCTGTGCCATTTTTACCGTTCCCCGGTTTTTGTACGTCCCTTCCGACTCTCTCGTCGTGACACACGATATTTTGTCCGCTATATTTAGTAGTACAAGAAGTGTCTTTTCAGGGTGATGTACACTCATCGTTGTAGAGAACTGCTTAGCCAGATGGTTTACCTTGCCCCGAGCAGTCTGGGCCACACTGCCCCTCACTATCCCTCTCCTTCCGCAGGAGGAGAGATAGCGTTTGCCTGCTGCTTCTAACAAGATTCCACTAGCATTTGGTCCCAACCTGGTCATCCCGCAGTTTCCTCCTGAGGTTCAGCATCCACTGGTTGGAGGCCCACTCCTGAGTGGCCCTCATGAGCTCATTTGCCTCTATGTGCCGCTGCCTGTTTCGGCCGACTTGTTTGGTGCCTCTTGAAGGCAAGCCAAGCGCGGTATTTGTTATCAGAAGCAGTGCGGAATTCTAACGCAAACCAAGTTGCTCCGATGCCTAGGCTGTATGTGTGGAGTGGGGCACCCAATGGCCCTGTAGGGCGTGAAGCAGGTCGGTAAGCTCCCCTCAACTGCTGGACACATGACCTCACTTCAGTTGGTTATACTTCCATAGCGTACAGCTGACGATGCTCTATTCACACTGCTTTTTTAACATGAACTGTATTTGAACTGTATCGTTATCATTGTCAACTGTCAATGGGTGACATGTGGATACAGCAGTAGGAGAGAAAAGACTAAAAGTCAGTAGAAACGCAGAGCTCCCTAAAGTACAGCCGTACTCTCTCTCTCTCTCTCTCTCTCTCTCTCTCTCTCTCTCTCTCTCTCTCTCTCTCTCTCTCTCTCTCTCTCTCTCTCTCTCTCTCTCTCTCTCTCTATGATCCCGGTTATCTTTCCAAGAAAGTGGACGTTACACTGATCCCAGAAAGTTTTAAAGGTCTGGATTTTTATAAGGCCTCGAATACTTACCCGACCTATCCGAAATCGGCAGCTAATAAACACTCATAAAACACTTATTTTGGCACAACACACCAGAAATCATCTCAATGCCAGATCAATGATGAGGTAGAAAACACAGTCATTCTAAATAATAATAGGATATATTAATAATGATGTTAAATCACAAATAAATTGAGGTAGTATTAGGAAATTAGGTAGTATTAGGTAATTAGTATTGAGGTAATTAGGGAACAAATTTCTACCCTAGACCAACACAGGATAATTTCCACAAATAATCACAATAGATTCCCACTTTTTATCAGGTTATTATATCACCTCCCTTATTGCTCAAAGGTTATATACATCAATATATGACATTCCTGTCACTTCACAAATCACTAAAACCGCTGAAATATTTTCCCCAGCTGCGGAAATTTCCCCATACGCCGTCACTGCGTCACCAAATAATAATTTCCGTATTTTACCACTTCAAACCTCACAAGACAACACCGCCATCACCATAGATCACTTATAACACCATAACACCACCCCCAAAAAAACACCAATAACGCCACAACACCACCGCAGCCCCAATCACAAAATGGCTGCCTCGCACCCCGACATTATCCCCTCAGCGTTACATAACTAACAGAACTCATCAACCAAATTTCAGCGCACAAGAGCTCTTGGTACCACAAAAGACTCACCAACCTGATCCTGGATACACCAGGGTTACACCACCACATCACAAATACCTCCACACACACACTCCGTCGCCGCACCACATCCGAATTTATCCCCTGAGACAACGCCATCCCTCTGTTTTCTCTCAGGGCCTCTGGCGCTCTGAAATTCAGTTGAGTCAGACATGTATCGTCCCCTCGCCTCAAAACATTCCACCTCAAATACACCTTTTCCTTACATATACATATACATAAAGAACTTAAATTAAGAAGAGAATAATACTACATGATAGAAAATGAGTAAATAAGCCTGATACTAACTTATAACTAAGAGTAAAGATATGTTTAGAAGTAAAACGGAACACGGGGGACACTAAGAAGACGTGTTCCTTTTTAGGGTAAACTCGGCCAATAACATGACATCCCCTTCCTAAAAGAGGCGTGAGGCACCTGATTAGGATGCCTTACAACTAGATGGGGCGCGAGACAAGGCATCAGCAATTACATTATCGCTGCCTTTTACATGGTGAATTTCTAGGTTGTAATCATGTAAGACCAGACACCACCTCATCAGCTTACACAGAATGACTTTTCATCAAGTTTACAGTGAGACTGGCATCATCCAGCTTCCTGAATACTTCCTCCAGTAACTGCACGTGTTCCTCCCAACTCTCAGTGTATAACAAAATGTCATCTGTATACACAGAACATCCCCTTCAATCCTTTCAATATTCTGTTTATCAATCCCTAAAAAGAACTACCACTGTTCTTCATACCAAACGGAAGAACTTTGTACTAATACAGTCCATCCATGATGACGAAACCTGATATGCTTTTTGCCTTCTCAGTAAGTCTCAGTAAGTCAATTTTTTTTATGAAGTTTGCATCACCCACATGATCTATATAGTTATCAACTCTAGGGACAGGGTAAGCTTCAGGTTTTGACATCATATTAACCTTCCTATAATCCGTACAAAAACGAAAACTCTCTTGACCAGGTTTGGGCACTAATACACATGGTGAGCTCCATGGACTTTCCCTGGACTCAATCAAGTCATGCCCCAACATATACTAAACTTCCTTTCTCATGATTTCCCTTTTCCGTGGGTTAACTCTATAAGGATGTTTGATGGGTTCAGCCTTCCCAACATCTACATCATATACTACCATATTTGTTTTTCTAGGTGCATCAGGGAACAAAGAACCAGATTTTTCAACAATGTCCCTAATCTCTTCCTCGTTTTTCCAATTCCATGTGTCCTTGTTTTATCATTCAAATTCCCCAACACGGCTGAGTTCTCTAGCACCATTCCCTCACACCTACTCAGTTTCATTTCAGACCATTCCTCCTCCACCTCAGCGGTCACATTTACGATATTCACGGTTTTTACTTCATTTTCTACTTAATTTTCCTTTTCTTCTTCCCTTTCATGGAAAGGCTTCAACATATTTATGTGACACAACTTCTTCCTCCCTGGAGTTTTTACAACATAATTCACATCACTCCCATTTCTCTCAATCTCCCAAGGTCCACTGAACCTGGCTTTGAAAGGGTTACCCTGCAATGGAAAAAGGACTAAGATCTTGTCCCCATGGTAGAAGGATCTGGCCCTTGCCATCTTGTCATACCAGCCTTTCATCTCACTCTGATTATCTTTCAGATTTTCTTGTGCAATTTCCCTAGCTCTCATTAAGCTGTCCTTGAAATCTGACACATATTTCACCATATTAGGAGGCTCCTCTGCTCCTAACCACTTTTATTTCACCATCCTCAAAGGACCATTCACCTCAAAGGACCATTCATCCTCAAAGGACCATTCATGCTCATACACTAACTCAGATGGTCTGAAACCTGTTGACTCTTGCAAACTCTCCCAACGCGAACAAAACTAGTGGCACGCCTCATCCTCACAATACATCCTGAGAGTGTTTTTCAGAGTCTGGTGAAATCTTTCTACACAACCCAGAGACTGGGGCTGATAAGCACTCAATAGCTTCTGTTCAATCTTTAGGCCCCTTAGAATCTCCTTGAACATGCGAGAAGTGAAATTACTTTCCTGGTCTGACTGCAACACCTTAGAAATTGCCACACATGAAAAAAAATAATAAATAAAAAAAAAAAAATCACCAACTCTCTCACAGTATTTTTAGAGTTTACACTCCTGAGGGGAATGGCGTCAGGGAACCTGGATGACATACACATACTAGTCAGCAAATATTGGTTTCCCCTCCTGATCCTTGGTAAAAGGACCTACAAAGTCTATCACAACTTTACTGAAAGGCTCTTCAACTACAGGGATAGGGTGAAAGGGGGCAGGGCAGGGTTCGGCTTGCCCACCTTCTAACATAAACCACAAATTTTAGAAAACCTATTCACATCACCTCTCACTTTGGGTCAGTAAAAATAACACAATTTTTCCTAGGGTTTTTCTGACCCCTAAGTGTCCCGCCAGATTTCCTTCATGTGTCATTTCCAATATTTTCTTCCTATACACCTGCGGCACCACAATCTGCCTTTTCACCATCCAGTGATCGGAGGCGGGAATACTCAAAGTACTCCAACTTCTCAATAACACACCGTTATCCGCATAGTAACCCACATACTCATCACCAAGCTCACCCGGCCTTTTAGCCTCATTCTAAACAGGCTTCAGGCTTTCATCATTTTCCTGAGCTTTTACCAACTCCCTCTTCTCTGCCACAAAATCAAGGTTGGGCTCCACCTGGCCTACAACCCTTTCATCACTCGCACGCTCCGGGCTATTTCCTTTTTCATCGGGTTCATCGAACAGGGCGCCCAGGCTTTCGTCATCCTGTGTTGCTCCCTCGGTGTTCACGAGTCCTGCATCGCGCCATCCCTTGGGTCACAGCGCAGAATGGGAACAATCCAGCCATCTCCACCTCCCCATTTGTTGAATGAGGGACTGCTGTTCGAGTGATGGTCTCTGTCATCCCTACCAGACTGTCTACCATGCGAAGTTTAGGGATGACTACCTCCGGCCAGGTCATTCCCAACCAACATATCCACTCCATCTACAGGCAGTGTCTCCTTCACTCCAACCGGCACCTCTCCAGTTAAGTATCTACAGTCCAGCCAAACTTTGTGCAGGGGAATATTAAACTCGCCTCCTGCGTCCTTGCACGAGAACTCTTTGCGAGTCCTGGTCTCTTCATTCCATGGAGGTACACTATTTAAGATCGGTCTCTGATTAGCCCCTGTATCACGAAGGATCACGTCAGGGCTTCCTTCCTCTTTAACCGTGCCTTCACTGGTGAAATACTCAAAGCCCACATCCTTCTGTAACTCTTCATGTATCTGTGCGTTCATATTCGCCACATACTTCACCAGTCCCTTTGGGTGGCCACTGCTGTCACTGGATTTGGCCTTAACATCAGACACTGGTACTTCTCATGCCCACTTCCCCCACATCCAAGGCACTTAATTGCACCTTCATCTCCACTACCCTTCTTATTATTATTAGTGCTTCCCGGTCCAATCCTGTGTGGCATAGGCCTCAGGTTGTGGTTGCGTGGCGGGGGCATGTTATAATTGTGGGAAAAAAATTATAGTGGTCAGGGTGGGGCTGGTTTGGCTTGTGGAATGATCTCGAACTCATCTGGTGGTCATTCCTATATCTCTGATGAGCATCAATTTTGTTGGAGAATGACTTTCTCCCCCCTTGGTATCCACCTCTACTCTGCCCATGGGCTTCACAATAACTGTCAGCCCTGCATCCAGCTTCCATGACATTTTTCACATTATGTGATATGATCTCATATTTTAAATTGGGGGCCACTTGTTCCATAAACTGTTCCATCAGCAGAACTCCTTTCATCTCCTCGACCATAGTGACTTCCTCGGCCTTCATCCACCGTTCCAGTTTAAGACAGCACTCTCGAGCCATATCGAGATAAGTGGTACATGGGCGTTTTCTAACCATGCGGAACCTTTCCCGGTACACTTCCGGACTTACACGGGTTGATCCCATCACCGCTTCCTTTATCACTTTATAATCACTCGCCTCTTGCTCCCTGGCCTTTCCTTCAAATTTAGACTGGACCAGCAATGCCCACTCATCTTCATCCCATCCCCTCAACTTTGCAGTTTTCTCAAACTGAAGGAAGAAATCCTCTTCCTTCCCTTCTACAAATTTAGGCACATAGATTACATTTCTTTCTATATCCCCGTTTCCTTGAGCGCCATTTCCTGCCCTGGCCTCTGTTAATTTAATACCTTTTCCTGCCCTTATCTTTTCGATTTCCACTTCCTTCTGCATTTGCAAATGCATATGCTCCTTCTGTATTTGCAATTGTTCCCTTTGCATTTATTTCTGCATTTGCAATTGAAGTTTCATTAATTCAAACTTTTCTCTACTAGAAAGGCCATTCGTTCCCCCAAGTGCACCCAGATTTTATGTCACTCACCCTAGCACCTCCCTCTACACTGTCTCCATCATCACCCTCACTTTCGTCACTATCATTTTTAAACCAGCTCCTCTCTACGAGAGCTTTTTTTTTTTTTTTATTCAACCTGCATTTCCTCCTTTTTCTTGGATTTCAACTCCACTTGGAACTTATCAGCCACCAAACACAGTTCCTCCTTGGTTAGTGAATACAAGGTATGCACACTCTTTGACAGAAAGAATGCCTCAACACGTTTAGCCACCATGATTACAATTACTACACTTCACAAAATATTCCTTCAAATTGGTTACTTAAACTGACAAAATACACTTTCACACACCAATAGCGGCACCACAAAATGATATACAGAAGAAATACATGCACAGGTTGAAGAAATATTTCACACAGGTAAATGCCTCTCACTGACGATCATCGCATAACACTCATTACAACCAACAAATATTCAAAATCTTGAACAGGCCCCCATTTCTGTCATGATCCCGGTTATCTTTCCAAGAAAGTGAACGTTACACTGATCCCAGAAAGTTTTAAAGATCTGGATTTTTAAAGACCTCGAATACCTACCCGACCTATCTGAAATTGCCAGCTAATAGACCCTCTTACAAACCCTTTACCTTGCTACAGCACACCAAAAATCATCTCAGTACCAGATTATAGTAATAATATATAGTTATTCTGTATATTATAACAGGATATATAAATAATAATGTTAACTCACAAATAAATTGAGGTAGTACACATAATTAGGGAACAAATTTCTACCTGAGACCAACACAGGATAATTTCCACACTCAATCACAATAGATTCGCTCTTTTTCTCAGGCACTTATATCACATCCCTTATTGCTCAAAGGTTATATACTCGTATATCAATATATGATATTCCCGTCACTTCACAAAGCACTAAAACCCTTTTACTCTTTCATAGGCCGCTGAAATATTTTCCCCAGCTGCGGGAATTTCCCCAGATGCCGTCACTGCGTCACCAAATAACGATTTCCGTATTTTACCTCTACAAACCTCACAAGACAACACCCCCATCACCATAGATCACCTATAACACCATAACACCACCCCAAAGAACACCAATGACGCCACAACACCATCGAAGCCCCTACCATAAAATGGCTGTCTCTCACCCCTGCACTATCCCCTCAACGTTACATAACCAACACAACTCATCAACCAAATTCAGCTCACAAGAGCTCTTGGTGCCACAAAAGACTCACCACCTGATCCTGGATATCAGGGTTATACCACCACATCACAAATACCTCCACACACACACTCCATCACCAAACCACACCCGAATTTATCCCCTGAGAAACGTCACCCCTCTGTTCTTCCTCAGGACCTCTTGCGCTCTGAAATTCTGCTGAGTCAGATACACAAGCCAGGCATGTATCGTCCTCTCGCCTCAACACATTCCACCTCAAACACACCTTTTCCCTTACATATACATTCATATAAAGAACTTAAATTATGAAGAGAATACTACTACATGATACAAAATGAGTAAATAAGCCTTATACTAACTTATATCTAAGAATAAAGATATGTTTAGAAGGAAAACGAAACATGGGGGACACTAAGAAAACGTGTGCCTTTTCAGGGTAAACTCGGCCATTGACACCACACACAGAGAGAGAGAGAGAGAGAGAGAGAGAGAGAGAGAGAGAGAGAGAGAGAGAGAGAGAGAGAGAGAGAGAGAGAGAGAGAGAGAGAGAGAGACACACACACACACACACACACACATATATATATATATATATATATATATATATATATATATATATATATATATATATATATATATATATATATATATATATATATATATATATATATATATATATATATATATATATATATATATATATCACACACACACACACTCTCTCTCTCTCTCTCTCTCTCTCTCTCTCTCTCTCTCTCTCTCTCTCTCTCTCTCTCTCTCTCTTTCTCTCTCTCTCAGGTGAGACCTCACACTGTTGAGACGTCTATTGATGCAGTGCGTGACTAATTACTCAATGACCTGACAGAGAGTAAAGATGTTGCCCTGTATTATTGAGAATGTTGGAGTTGGTGTTGAATGTTTGTCCAAGGCTATTTCAAGAATGGGATTTGTGAATCATTGCAAGAGTGATGAATGGATTTCAACAACTGGGACTGTTTATACGGCAAAGATATCTTGTGTGCCAGGTATGAAGTTCAGGGTGTTAGGGTCTTGGCCGGAACACTCGTAAGAATAAAAATAAATAAATAAATAAATAAAATAAAATAAAACAAAACTAATAGATAAATATATAAATTAAAAAGGAGACTGTAAAAGGTCAGTAGGCAGGCCTACACTGACCAGTTCGAGTATTAATGAGGAATCACTTATAAACTTTCCTCTTACTAGTTGTCTTTCCTATCCATATAATCAGCTAACCTTCTCTTATAACTACCTACTGTGTTGGCGCTGACCACATGACAGCTAAACCTATTCAATTATTTCATTACTGAATAGTTTTTATTAATCTCTTTCCTAAACTTAAACTCATTTACCTAATATCCGTTAATTTGAGTTTTGTTCTTGATTGTTTACTATGAAAACGTCGCTTACAATATCTCTGTTAATTACAGTTCCCAATTTACATAAATATCTATATAATGTCCTCACGTACCCTTCTTCTCTCCAGTGAATGCAGGTCGAATCATTTTAGCCTATCTTCATACGGTAATCTTCTGAGTCCCTGAATCATCTTAGTCATTCCCCTCTGCACTGCTTGGAAGGAATCTGTCATTTCTATAATACGGTGTCCAAAACTGCACTGTACGAGTATAGTCTATATGTGTTCTAACTAAAGCTAAATATAACTTAAAGATATCTTTTGCACTTCAGTTTGTTACTCTCCTACTGATAAATCTTAATACCCTGCTGGCTTTGTTTCTGAGACTCCTTAGCCCCAAACCATATTTTTCCAGTTATTTCCATCTAAACAAAATAGAAAAAAAAAGATCCAAAAACTTTGCTTTTGTGGTTAGAACAATGAATTTACATTTTGCCTAATTTCATTATAGTATGGGTTACTATTGGTTTTCATGTCAGGTAAAGACCTTTTACAAAGTCTCATTTGTTTATATAATTGCTTTTGAAATGTTACAAATAAGTTAAAACAATGAAAGATAAAATATAATGTGTTCATTTTTTTTTTATTATATAATTCTTGAACTGACCAATCTAGCAAGAAATTTCTCACATTTAAAAGAATTTGCTTACATTTTAGAATTTTTTCTTCAAATCTTCCAGAATGTTCTATCAGACACTTTTAGAAGTTCCTAGAATATTTCAGAATATTCTATTGAATGTAAACATTTCTAGAATATTCTAGCACTTTCTAGAATAAAGTAGAAATATATTGAAGTATAAATTTTTTTTCTACAATCTACAAAAAGTTTCTAGAATGATTCAGTATATTCTAAAGTAGGTTCAAAAATAATCTAGAAAGACTGATAAATTCTGGAACATTCTAGAAACAGTAAGAATATTCTAGAGTACTGCTTGACAATATAAAAGTAGAGGCTTGCAGACCACCAATCACTTCTGCTTTTAGGAGACACACCAGAAGACTTGAAATGACATCAAGAGGCTGCAGTCATTCTCCAAATGCATTCTGATACATATGTAGTCAATTCATCAAGACGAGTAAAGAAGTTCTTTGTGACAGGATCTGGAAAAAAAATAGTGAAATTTAGCTATTTTGGGGCAAAAAATGATTATAAAAAGCTACAAAAAACAAAGTTTGTCAGGAATAATGAAAATTTTCTCTTGTTTTTTTTTTTTTCTTTTCAATGAAAAGAGTTGGAAAATGTCACTTGCTTGTCAAAGAGAAAAATCGTGTTACGTAGTGTAGTCAAATCCTTGCCTTTATATTAAACTCCATTTGCCACTTTATTGACCACTCATACAACCTGTCCAGGTCCTCCTGCAGCTCCCTGGCAGCCTGGTCTGTCTCAGTTATTGTACCTACCTTCGTGTCTTCAGCATATAAGTCATTATCCACTTATCTTATTTATGTTATTTAAAAGCAATAGGGGCTCCACTATTGATCCATATGAGACTCCTCTGATAACTGTCCCCCACTGTAGCCTAACATCATTTATCTGCACTTATTGTTCAATTGTTCACTATAGTTAATCCAGGCTCTGATCGAGCTCAGAACTTTCCCTTCAATACCATGAGCCTGTTCTTTATTCACTAGTCTCCTATGGAGTATTCTATCAAATGCTTTACTAAAATCTAGATAAATTATATTATAATTATCGTCGCTATCTACCGTTACCAAAACTTTTATAAAGCGCCAATGGATTTGTAAGACAAGATTTAACCTTCTTAAATCCATACTGACAGTTTTCGATTTACTAGAGTTTTTTTTTTTTTTCGCGCGCGCGCGCGCGCGCGCGTGTGTGTGTGTGTGTGTGTGTGTGTGTGTTTTCTCTAGCTATTATGGTTTCCAGCATCTCCCATATTCCACAAATTAATCTAATCGGGCGGTAGTTGCAGGTTTGCTCGCTAAGCTCACCCTTGCACTCCTACTGTAATCTAGGGAAGATGTTTTCTAGTTCTGGGGATTTAATCGTTTTATATATATATATATATATATATATATATATATATATATATATATATATATATATATATATATATATATATATATATATATATATATATATATATATATATATATATATTATCTTATTTTATTATTATTATTATTATTTTAATACATCTATCTCCTTCATTTTAGTGTCCTTAATTATGATGATATGACTCAATTTGTTTATTTTCTGTCCCCTAAAAATATGTTCTATCTGCATTGTTCCCATTGTGTCTTCCCTTCACTATTTATTATTTCCCCACTTGATATCTTTAAAGGGACAACCTTATGCCTATTCTTAGTACTGTATAACTGAAAGAACCCCATGTTTTATTATTATCATTATTATTTTTATTTATTCATTTATATATTTATTTATTTATTTATTTATTTTCGCTTTACTTGCCATCTTAATTTCGTAATTTCTTTTAGCAACCCTTACATATTTTTTCACACTCCTATCCAGTTCTTTTTATTGCCCCGTAAGTTCTACCTCACCTTGCTTATTCATTTTAAAGATACACATTTTGAAACCCATTTCCCTCCTGAACCTAGATGTCATCCATTTTGGTTCATTATTACTATTCCTTAGTACTTTGTATGGTATATAAAAGTGTTCTTAACCCATGTGAAGTAATCATAATTTGCTTCAAACTAATTTAATTGTTTTAGCTCATTTAATTCTATTCTGTGTATGTAATATCTGACCAGAGTAGTTCCCTCTAACAGAGTGATGTAGGTATAAGGGAGTGATAAGGATTCTTATTAACGTTACCTGTGACCTCAAACTTAACCTCCCTTTGATTTAGATTTCGCAAATGTGCACTCATCTCTACTCCAGTTATTAAATATTCACTGTTTATTAAAACCAAATTTAAAATGCATTATTACATTGGCTTGTAGGTTCGGTAATTGTTTCATAAAACAATCTTGATTGTTTCATAAAACAATCCACCTTCTATCAAGTTATCCCAATTTACATTGTTTTCATTAAAATCCCCATGATAGATGCGGTTTTCTTCCTTGCTGCATTTTGAATTTTCCACAATATTGAAACACTTGTGTTGCGTCACTGTCTAGATTTGCCGGCATGTATATAACACCTACCTTCGACTACCTTCTCGTTACCTAATACATCAACCCATATCGACTCCTCTCATTTCTTTTTATCCACACCACCACCCTTCTTGCCTCGTGTGTCCATATTAAAAAAAAAAAAAAAAAAGTCATACCTGTTTATC
>NC_087166.1:19001265-19056265 GCF_035594125.1 Scylla paramamosain | reverse complement strand
ACAGAAGAGCCAGGCAAGGTCTGGGAATGTGGGTAGGGAAGTAGGCTGGGTGGGAGAGGACAGAAGGCAGACGACTGACTCCCCTGACCTTGTGTGCCTTAGCCCTGCCTGGCTGCTACACTATTCCTTGTTTAAATTCATTATAAATAATCCAATAGTTTCGTTTCGCTCAAATCAATACTTGTAAGTGTAGCCTCAAATGTGAGATTTACTACATTCTCTCGCATGCGCAGTGTTTTGTAAGCGTGTCACCTTGGCAGGGTATCTCCTATTCAAGAAAATAAATATCTGTTTTCCCTCGTACTCAAGCAGTTGCATATTTACTCTAGGTTATGAATTGATAACTTTCATATTGTCCAAATGAATATATGATGTGTTATTAAAGAGAAGGAGTTACCAATTTTCACTGAATTCCCTCACCTAAAGAGAGGTGAGACTGGAGATGTCCCACTATGCAAAATGAACATGTTCCAAAGGTTTTCGAATATGGTATACATAAGCTATGTGTTAATCATTGATTAGGTTACATTGATGCCTTGAAAAATAAAAATAAATAAAAAATAAATAAAAATAATACAAGTAGGTTTGTATAAATGACAGTATTCCTTCTTAGTTTCCGTGTGGCTCAGCGTTGGATTCACTTTGGTATTTTGGTGTGCGGCTCTGTGGCTGATGCAACGAGGGGGATGGATGAGAGGAGGGAGCGTTGTCCCACAAGACACAGCCTTCATGTATGGTTGGGGTGCTCTATTGGAACAACCTCCGGATGAACCTACAATCACCACTTCAGGACAGGTGACGAATTTTATGATGTGTTCATGTCAAAAATGAATAAATAGATAAATAATAAATAAATAAATAAATAAATAAATAAACTATTAGTAATAATCGAATAATATATATATATATATATATATATATATATATATATATATATATATATATATATATATATATATATATATATATATATATATATATATATATATATATATATATATATATATATATATATACCATTATTATTATTATTATCATCATCATCATCTTCATCATCATCATCATTATCATCGTTTATTTATTTATCTTTTTATTTATTTTTCGTTCTTGGAACTAATTATATCCCACGTGTTCTCCTACAGGTTCTTGTAGGATGGTGGGTCGTGTTTTGTTTAGTCGTCTCCACGGGTTTCAGATCATCTTTGGTCGCTCATCTTACCGTCCAGGGAACTGTAAAACCCATAGAGACGCTGCAGGACTTAGTTTCCGCAAATGGTTGGCAGTGGAGCGTTGAACCATGGCTGATGAATGGAATTTTACGTGAATATTTTTCGAAACACAATGATTCAGTGGTAAAACATGTGTATGAAAAAGCTAAGGTTAGTATTAATTTACAGTAAACAGTTAATTCCTCAAATAATTAATTGCTTTAAAAAATCGGTTTGTTAATATAAGTCAATCACCATCTCGCACTTAAATGGTTGATTGACTTTAATCATGAACCCTTGTATAATTTGATAATTATGTACTTGTGGATTGTATCATAATAAGGTACTGGTAAAATAACCTTCTAACATTTTGAAGAGTTATTTCCAGTTGGATCATTAAATGTAGTAATATGCATAAGTAAACAAAATAGCCATGGCATCCCATACAAGGAGCAAATGCACATTTTATATTCCTCCCTTTATACGCGTTATAATTTTAGTTCAGAAAGTCTTTCTTCGCTAGTGTTTCCCAACTGCTATTTTATTTATTTTTATTGATATATTGTACATTACTGGTTAATGGATTATATTCCTTAGTGGTTGTATGAGCTGAGATTATCTTTGAGTTCACTTTAGGAGAGAAAGGACTTTCCTAACGTTTTCGATGCATCTCTGCTCTTTGTCTAAAAAAGGTTAAACTCCTTATCCATTTTTATATCCCCAACTATTTTTTCTTCTTTTTTTCTGCATTCTTTCAATTTATATTTCCTTATGATGTCAGACAATGTTCTTTCCATCGGTCTTGGGCACTTGTACATTTTATTTTCAAGGCTCTTGATATATTGTAGCTACTTAGGAAATATCATTAAAATGTCATCGGCAAATCTAAGAGTATTTTCCAGCATAGTTTTTCACTGTTTGATTAGTGGTGGCGTTGGCTACCTATTGAATGACAGTTCTGAAATCCTACATTGTCCTTCGGCTGGTTTGCATGAATCAATGCACTAATCCTCTCTGTGAATACTCTTTTGATGTCTGTATGATACGGAAAGCAAACTAGGAGGAGGCAGTAGACACCTGTCGAAACGATAATTACTCCCAGTGAGGTCTAAAGCACTGTTCAGAGGGTGCTGTGAACTTATCATTAAACCCAGCTGTGACCTCACTGAACGTTTCCCTTTGTGTCTCACAACACAAAGGGGGCAGTCACAGCCTGCCCACTAAAGACAACTTTCTTCCTCTACACAAAACTACAAGCACCTAATAACACACACACCCTTCACTCAAAAATTTTAAAATTATCATGGCGACCCCTATACCAGCCTCGGAGTCCCCATCTGGGGAGGGGACCATAAATGTCCCCAGGTCGGACTGCCTTTCTGTCGACGACCCTAAGTGTCTTGACAGCCCCCTCAACTTTTTCTTCATTAACTTCTGCAACATTCACGGTCTAAGATCTAATTATCAATCTGTAGAACACCACCTCTCCTCTTCTAAACCTCATCTTCTTTTCCTCACTGGAACTCAGGTGTCTGAGGCAACTGACACTAGCCCCTTTTCTGTTCCATCGCACTTTCTCTATCCTCATTTTTGATCCAAAGCTGGATGCTGCGTTTATGTGCGCAATGACTTAACCTGCTCTCGTGCCCACGCTCTTGAATCTTCTGAGTTTTCCACCATCTGGCTACGACTACAGAGTCACTCTCATACTAAATTTATTTGTGCTGTATACCTCTCACCTAACTGCTCTGACTATAAGAAATTCTTCGACTAGTTAACTTCCAAAGTGGAGCACATTCTGACCCTCTTCGCTTTTGCAGAGATCTCCATTCTTGGAGATTTCAATGTTCACCACCAGCTTTGGCTTTCCTCTCCCTTCACTGACCATCCTGGTGAGCTAGCCTACAACTTTGCTATCCTCCATGACCTAGAGCAATTGGTGCAACACCCTTCTCGTATTCCTGACCATCTTGGAGATACGCCCAACATTCTTGACCTTTTCCTGACCTCTAATCCTTCTGCTTATGCTGTCACCCTTTCTTCTCCGTTGGGCTCCTCCGATCACAATCTCATATCTTTTTCTTGTCCTATCGCTCCAATCCCTCCTCAGGATCCCCCTAAGCGAAGGTGCCTCTGGCGTTTTGCCTCTGCTAGTTGGGGGGACCTGAGGAGGTATTTTGCTGATTTTCCTTGGAATGACTACTGCTTCCGTGTCAGAAACCTGTCTTTGTGTGCTGAGCGCATAACAGAGGTGATAGTGTCTGGCATGGAGGCGTACATTCCTCACTCTTTTTCTCGTCCTAAACCTTGGTTTAACACAACTTGTTCTCGAGCTATACATGATAGAGAGGTACATAAGCCTTCCATCACCAGAATCTCATGCACTTTATATTTCTGCCCGGAACCATGCCAAGTCTGTTCTCTAACTAGCCAAAAACTCCTTCATTAACAGAAAATGTCAAAACCTTTCAAGATCTAACTCCCTTCGTGATTTCTGGCATCTAGCCAAAAATATCTCCAATAACTTTGCTTCTCCTTCTTTCCCTCTTCTATTTCAATCAGATGGCACAACTGCTATCACATCTATTTCTAAAGCTGAACTCTTCGGTCAAACCTTTGCTAAAAACTCTACCTTGGACGATTCTGGGCTTGTTCCTCTCTCTCCTCCACCCTCTCCACTCCTCTCCTCTAACTGACTGTCTTCAGCCTCTCTCTCACCGCCGCAATGTTGCATATCTAGCTATCTTCTACCGCTATTTTCATGCTAACTGCTCTTCTGATCTTGCTAACTGCATACCTCCCCTCCTTCCGCGGCCTCGCTGCACAAGACTTTCTTCTTTCTCTCACCCCTATTCTGTCCACCTCTCTAACGCAAGAGTTACCAGTATTCTCAATCATTCATCCCTTTCTCTGGTAAACTCAGGAACTCCCTGCCTGCTTCTGTATTTCCACCTTCCTATGACTTGAATTCCTTCAAGAGGCATGTTTCAAGACACTTATTCATCAATTTTTGACCACTGCTTTGACCCTTTTATGGGACTGGCATTTCAATTGGCATATTTTTTTATTGGATTTTTGTTGCCCTTGGCCAGTGTCCTTCCTACATACAAAAAAAAAAAAAAAGAAAAAAAAATGTCGACGGGAAGCTCTTGTTTGAAGTACCCTGCGTAAATATGAAGTGAAGAGTAACACAAAGACGAATGATCTAGAACAGAGACTCACATCAAGACATATGACAATTAAAAAATAAATAAATAAATAATAAATAAATAATATATATATATATATATATATATATATATATATATATATATATATATATATATATATATATATATATATATATATATATATATATATATATATATATATATATATACAAATAAATAATGTATAGGGCCTATAAGCGGGCAGGAAATTTTTTTGTGTACAAGTTTCGTTAAATGTGATGGTAAATTTAGCTTTTTTTTTATTTTTTGAAAATATTTATGATTGTTCTTTTCTCTTTTCTGATTTGGCTTACGACTCGTACGGCGCTATCTTCGTTTTTTTATCAAGACCTAGAACGAAGATGACATCGTACAACTCAAGTGGTACCTCAAAGAATCATCCGGTCTTGCCTATAGACCGGACAGAGCACTATAGAGCACAGTGTAAGCGGTGCTATGCCCTTCCTCGGCGTCCCCTTGAAACAGCAGTAAGAGTCCTTTAACACAGTGAAGAGTACATCAAGCCCAGTAATCCCGGACGCTGCCTTAAGGGAACAACCGAATGTCCTGACAGATACTCTACCTACAGTGCGTACATCCGTAGGGCACTCCCACACTGCAGTACTTGGCAGCAAGTACATAAAGAAATAGAAAGGGCATCGCAAGTAATGATTAATTACATCTTCAGTGAAAAGAATATCGTCCACCTCACTGAGATCATTAATAAATTGCATAGCTCCAGAAAACCCAACATCAGCACATTTTACCGTGCTTTCTTCTCTGCTGCATACAGAGAAGAAGAGAGGATCATCCCACTGAAAGTAAAAATTAACTTTCAAATATATTACAGGAATAAGAGGACCAGCCTCCTACTGCTAAAAAAAAAAAAAAAAAAAAAAAGTCTCCGCATGGAAAGTCCCATGTCGTATATAGGTTCATGTGCAACCGAGGAAACTGTTAAGCTCTCCCTGTATGCAACATCAGCATGACGACAACGAAGTTGTCTCAACTCCTCACCTGTCACATAACACTCGAGGCCCCCAAAAAAAACACTTACAGCAGCAACACGGCATCCAGATTACAAGACAATACCTAGAAGAGCATATATATATATATATATATATATATATATATATATATATATATATATATATATATATATATATATATATATATATATATATATATATATATATATATATATATATATATATATATATATATATATATATATATATATATATATATATATATATATATACATATATATATATATATATATTATTATTTATTATTCACGTGCCATATCCCGTAGAACGTCAGCAACCATGGTTTGCCACTGTTCCCTGTCTCTAGTTGCTTGTATCAACTGAGCTGCAGACATTCCTCCTCCAGTCACTCGCACCAGTCTATCCATGTACTTCTGTCTTGGTCTTCCTTGTGGTCTCTTGCCTTCTATTTTACCAGATAGAGATAAATGTTCCAGTCCCTCTCTTCTTATAACATGGCCCAGGAAGCGCATCTGTCTACTCCTAACCGTACTCATCAACTCTCTTCCAACACCCATCCCTTGCAACACTTCTTCATTTGTTCTTCTTTCTGTCCAAGATATCTTAAGTATCCTCCTCCAGAACCACATCTCAACTGCTTGAAGTCTTTGTTCATCTGCCTTTCTCATTGTCCAGGACTCACAGCCGTACAACAAAACCGACCATATAAGACATTTCACCTTCTTCTTGTACCCATTGATACTTTAACATTCGTCGCCAAGTTTTTAATCTTGCCAAATGCATTTTTTGCAAGTACTATTCTCTTCTTTGTCCATCTCACATTTCCCATCACATGTGATCGTGCTTCCCAAATAATTAAAGTTGTCTGTTTGAGGTGTTCTGCATCAAGTAATATATTTATTTGTGGCGGTTGCTCCTCTTTCGATGCTACCATCACTTCCGTTTTCTTTTTGTTAATTGTTAGGCCTTTCTGTCTGCTTAATCTATTTAGTGTGTTAACCAGGTCTTGCAGTTAGACTTGGGATTCCGCCAGCAGCACCGTATCGTCTGCATATCTTATGTTGTTGATGTTGGTGGCTCCCACTTTTACTCCTTCCTTATCTCTTACATCCCTCATTATAATTTCACTGTAGTAGTTGAAGAGATCAGGGGACATCTAGAGGAGGAAGCAGTAGATACCTGCCGAAACGATAATTACTCCCAGTGAGGTCTAAAGCATTGTTCAGGTGGTGCCGTGAACTCATCATTAAACCCAGCTGTGACCTCACTGAACGTTTCCCCTTGTGTCTCACAACACAAGGGGACCCTCTAAAGACAACTCTCTTACTCCACACAAAACTACAAGCACCTAATAACACACACACCCTTCACTAAAAAAATTTAAAAATCATCATGGCGACTCCTACACCAGCCTCGGAGTCCCCCTACGGGGAGGGGACCAAAAATGTCCCCAAGTCGGACTGCCTTTCTGTCGACGACCCTAAGTGTCTTGACGTCCCCCTCAACTTCTTCTTCATTAACTTCTGCAACATTCGCGGTCTAAGATCTAATTTTCAATCTGTAGAACACCACCTCTCCTCTTCTAAACTTCATCTTCTTTTCCCCACTGAAACTCAGGTGTCTGAGGCAACTGACGGTAGCCCCTTTTCTGTTCCCTCCTATTTTCTCTATCCTCATTTTCGATCCAAAGCTGGATGCTGCGTTTATGTGCGCAATGACTTAACCTGCTTTCGTGCCCACGCTCTTGAATCTTCCGAGTTTTCCACCATCTGGCTACGACTACAGAGTCACTCTCAAACTAAATTTATCTGTGCTGTATACCTTTCACCTAACTCCTCTGACTACAAGAAATTCTTTGACTACTTAACTTCCAAAGTGGAGCACATTTTGACCCTCTTCCCTTTTGCAGAGATCTCCATTCTTGGAGACTTCAATGTTCACCACCAGCTTTGGCTTTCCTCTCTCTACACTGATCATCCTGGTGAACTAGCCTTCAACTTTGCTATCCTCCACGACCTAGAGCAATTAGTTCAACACCCTACTCGTATTCCTGACCATCTTGGAGATACGCCCAACATTCTTGACCTTTTCCTAACTTCTAATTCTTCTGCTTATGCTGTCACCCTTTCTTCTCCGTTGGGCTCCTCTGATCACAATCTCATATCTCTATCATGTCCTATCACTCTAATCCCTCCTCAGGATCCCCTAAGCGAAGGCGCCTCTGTCGTTTTGCTTCTGCTAGTTGGGGGGACCTGAGGAGGTATTTTGCTGATTTTCCTTGGAATGATTACTGCTTCCGTGTCAGAGACCCGTCTTTGTGTGCTAGCGCATAACAGAGGTGATAGTGTCTGGCATGGAGGCATACATTCCTCACTCATTTTCTCGTCCTAAACCTTCTAAACCTTGGTTTAACACAGCTTGTTCTCGTGCTATACATGATAGAGAGGTGGCCCACAAAAGATACTTAAGCCTTCCATCACCAGAATCTCATGCACTTTATATTTCTGCCCGGAACCATGCCAAGTCTGTTCTCCAACTAGCAAAAACTCTTTCATTAACAGAAAATGTCAAAACCTTTCAAGATCTAACTCACCTCGTGACTTTTGACATCTAGCCAAAAATATGTCTAATAACTTTGCTTCTTCTTTTTTCCCTCCTCTACTTCAACCAGATGGCACCACTGCTATCACATCTATTTTTAAAGCTGAACTCTTCGCTCAAACCTTTGCTAAAAACTCTGGGCTTCTCTGGGCTCTCTCTTCTCTTCTCTTGGCTCTGATTCTGGGCTTGTTCCTCCCTCTCCTCCAACCTCTGACTACTTCATGCCACCTATTAAAATTCTTCGCAATGATGTTTTCCATGCCCTTGCTGACCTAAACCCTCGGAAGGCTTATGGACCTGATGGGGTCCCTCCTATTGTTCTCCGAAACTGTGCCTCCGTGCTTGCACCTTGCCTAGTCAAACTCTTTCAGCTCTGTCTGTCAACATCTACCTTTCCTTCTTGCTGGAAGTTTGCCTACATTCAATCTGTTCCTGAAAAGGGTTACCGTTCTAGTCCCTCAAACTACCGTCCTATTGCTTTAATTTCCTGCCTATCTAAAGGTTTTGAATCTATCCTCAACAGGAAGATTCTTAAACATTTATCACTTCACAACCTTCTACCTGATCTTCTGACTTTCCTTACTGAGTCTTGGTCATCCTCTTTTAGTGATTTTGGTGAAACTTTTGCTCTTGCCTTGGACATATCAAAAACTTTTCATAGAGTCTGGCACAAAGCTTTGATTTCCAAACTACTCTCCTATGGCTTCTCTCCTTCTCTCTGTAACTTTATCTCAAGTTTCCTTTCTGACCGTTCTATTGCTGCCGTGGTAGACGGTCACTATCCTTCTCCTAAATCTATTAACAGTGGTGTTCCTCAGGGTTCTGTCCTGTCACCCACTCTCTTCTTATTATTCATTAATAATCTAAACCAAACTTTTTGTCCTATCCACTCCTACGCTGATGATACCACCCTGCACTTTTCCACGTCTTTTCATAGACGTCCAATCCTTCAGGAGATAAACATTTCACGCAGGGAAGCCACAGAACGCTGGACTTCTGATCTTTCTAAAACATCTGATTGGGACAGAGCAAACTTGGTATTGTTCAATGCCTCAAAAACTCAATTCCTCCATCTATCAACTCGACACAACCTTCCAGACAAATATCCCCTCCTCTTCAATGACACTCAACTGCCCCCCTTTTTTATACTGAACATCCTTGGTCAGTCCTTTATTTATAATCTGAACTGGAAACTTCAGATTTCATCTCTAGCTAAAACAGCTTCTAAGAAGTTAGGCGTTCTGAGACGTCTCCGCCAGTTTTGAGACGTTTCCGCCAGTTTTTCTCACCCCCCCCGCAACTAACTCTGTACAAGGGCCTTATCCGTCCATGTATGGAGTATGCTTCACATGTCTCTGGGGGGGGGATTCCACTCATACTGCTCTTCTAGACAAGGTGGAATAAAAACTTTTCGTCTCATCAACTCCTCTCTAACTGACTGTCTTCAGCCTCTCTCTCACCGCCGCAATGTTGCATCTCTAGCTGTCTTCTACCGCTATTTTCATGCTAACGGCTCTTCTGATCTTGCTAACTGCATGCCTCCCCTCCTCCCGCGGCCTCGCTTCACAAGACTTTCTTTTTTCTCTCACCCCTATTCTGTCCACCTCTCTAATGCAAGAGTTAACCAGTATTCTCAATCATTCATCCCTTTCTCTGGTAAACTCTGGAACTCCCTGCCTGCTTCTGTATTTACAGAAGCATGACTTGAATTCCTTCAAGAGGGAGGTTTTAAGACAATTATTCATCAATTTTTGTCTACTGCTTTGAACCTTTTATGGGACTGGCATTTCAGTGGGCTTTTTTTTTTTTTATTAGATTTTTGTTGATCTTGGCCAGTGTCCTATCTACATAATAGAAAAAAATAAATCACACATCCTTGTCTCATGCCTCTCTTTATGCTCTGCGTCATCTACTCTTTATCTCCTACTCGCACTGTTACTTCTTGGTTCCAATGTAAGTTATGTATTAGTCGAAGATCCTTACCATCTATTTCTAACCCTTCCAACATTTTCATAAGGTCTACATGTTTAACACGGTCGAACGCTTTCTCATAATCTACAAAACAAACATAAAGATTTTTTTTCACTTCTATTAATCTTTCCATCAACATCCTCAGAATGAAGATCGCATTCCTCGTACCTTTCTCCTTGATGAAACCACACTGTTCATTTCCAATCTCAGGGAGTATTTTTTCCTCATTCTATCTAGAACCACTCGTAAAATTATTTTTGTTACCTGACTCATGATACTAATTGTGCGATGTTTATTGCACTCAAGAGTTCCTGGTATCTTGGGCAAAGTAATAAAAGTTGATTTATACATCTGTGCTACTCTCTCCCCATTCTCATATATTTGCCTAGCAATCTCTACGCCATATTCATCCAATGTTTCCAACATCTCCCTCGCTATCCCATCATCTCCTGTTGCCTTCCCTTTTTTTTTTTTCATTTTCTTTAAAGCTTCCCGCACTTCTGCCTTCATTATCGGTGGACCCTCCCCATTGTTGTTCACATCAAGGGTTTCTGCCATATCGTCATTGAATAATTCACCAATATACTCTGCCCACCTGTCCAAAATTGCATCTGCTTCCATCACTACTGTTCCATCCCTCTTTTTTATTCCAGCTCTAGTTGTTGTTTTCATTTTGTATGTTATCTCCTTCACTTTTTCATACATCAGCTGTTGGTCCTTTTTACCCAGTTCTTCTATCTCTTCACAGTTGTCATTCATCGATATTTCCTTTGCCTCAATACATTTTCGATGAATTTGTCTGTTTAGTACATTATACTGTTCCTCATTTCGTCCTTTAAGCTGTCTTCTTTCATCCATCATGTGCAAAATTTCCTCTGTCTCTGTTCTCTCTCTCTCTGGGATTAAATTGTTTTCTTCTTTGATAGCTTTTTCTAAATCATTCCATTTTTGTTCTACCGTCTGTGCATTCATCTTTCTGCTGTCCATACTTGTTTCGTACTTTTAATGCATACTGATTCCTTATTCCCTCCGTTTTTAACAGTTGCAGGTGTCGTCTTGGTTTCCTTTCATTAATCCTTATCTTCTTAGCCTTTACCTGTACAGTAGCCACCACTGGTACGTGGTCACTATTGCAATCAGCTGTTGGGTACGTCTTAATTTGCTGGACTGAATTTCTAAATCTCTCGTTTATTGTTATATAATCTATCTGGTTTCTAACTCTGTCACCAGGACTTTTCCATGTCCAGAGATATCTTGGATGATGCCTGAACCACGTGTTTGTTATTATTTGTTCATTCTCTAAACACCAGTCCACAAACCTATCACCTCTCTCATTTCTTTGTCCCAATCCATGTGGACCTACTATGTTCCCCGATCTTCCTAGTCCAACTTTAGCATTATGGTCACCCATCATTACTATAACCTTATGTTCTTTGCATTGTTCTCTTGCTTGATTTACTTCGGAATAGAATTGGTCAACTTCCTCCTCATCATGTTCAGATGTGGGTGCATATACTTGTATAATGCAGATGTTGAAAGGGACACCTTTTAAGCGCACTACAATAACTTTGTCTGATACAGCCCAGTATCCAATTAGGCATTTTTTCATCATATTATCTAGCATCACCCCTACCCCACTCTCAGCTGTCTGATCTCCAGAGTAAATAAAACTTCCTCCTGTCCGTGTCTCAACACATCCATTTCCTGGCCATCTCACTTCACTGAGACCCAGTACATTCACATTCAACCTCCCCATCTCATTCTCCACATTTTTCTTTTTTCCTGTTTTATACATTGTTCTAATGTTCAAAGTGACGATCCTCATTTTACTTCTTTTCGGCTTCTTTGGTACTGTAGCTTGATGACGGTCGACTGTCGCCTGTACCGCATGACTGTTTCGACCGGGCGAGGCATCCACACCATTCTCAATAGCATGGGTTCCATTAACGCCATTGTGGTTATTCTTCTTTGTGACATATCCATGCTTTTTTCTTGGAAATTATGCATGGTGAGGTCTCCAGTTCTATTCCATGCCATGGTTTTAAGCCATAGCCTTTGCTTCAAAAGGCTTACCCTACAAGGCAGCAGGTGGTCTGGAGTCAGAGTTTTCCTTCTCCTAGCCTTTGCCTAAAGACGCACACCCTACAAGGCAACAGGGACCCTAGACAGGGGCTACCACTCCGGGATAGAGTGGACCTGGGAGTAATGACGATTAAAGGCCCCACTTTCCCTACAACTCTGAGAGTCCCCAGTCAGAGCCTCGCCACTGGATGCAGTTTATAGTCTTACCCATATATATATATATATATATATATAGAGAGAGAGAGAGAGAGAGAGAGAGAGAGAGAGAGAGAGAGAGAGAGAGAGAGAGAGAGAGAGAGAGAGAGAGAGAGAGAGAGAGAGAGAGAGAGAGAGAGAGAGAGAGAGAGAGAGAGAGAGAGAGAGAGAGAGAGAGAGAGAGAGAGAGAGAGAGAGAGAGAGAGAGAGAGAGAGAGAGAGAGAGAATGAGTCAAGTTACGAAATCTAGATGTATGATGCAGAGTGGCCGCTCGCTGCCATTAACTTATCATAAGAATTTCCATGTCCCGACACTCTCCTTTTCCGAGTAATTCACCTTATTTCCCTTTGTTCAGTAGGTTTGAGTCTCACACAGTTTGCAGCAGAAGATTTGACCTTGTCTAATAAATAATTAGTGTTCATCTGGTCCCCTTTGTTTGATCAGAAGAAAAATATAAAAGTAAAGTGTTTTATTCAAACAGAGACTGTGGCAGGAGCGGGTGTGGGCGCGTGTCTGTCTGTTTGTGTGTGTGTGTGTGTGTGTGTGTGTGTGTGTCGCATCCCCCCTCTCCCCTTTTAGCGGCAGAGCGGGAAGGCGAATGAAACACTTTTTCAGGCCCGTCCCTTCCTAGTAGTTGGAAGGAGAAGACGTACTAAGACGTTTTCTAGCATTTATCGGAGACCAGGGCAAGATACTGGATAGCTGGGTTATTTGCCTTAAGGGAGATAAGTAAGTCATTATTGGCCGTACGCCCTGGCCTATTTATATAGAACGGGAGTCTCCGTAGTAGTCTGCCAGTAAGTGTAGTTGTGGCTCCTCGGCTATACAAGTATACAAGTCGAGTTTTGTACACACTGAGCGGTGACTGATCCTCCTATGTATTCGTGGGCACTCTTTCGTCGTAGTTTCTTGTGTCTTTTGTTAATACCCCGTTTGTTTTAAATGTTACTCCGGGCTGAGGCAGTTCAGCCGCAGAGGACCTAAGTTATCAGCTGTGTAGTAAACTTTACTCCCTCCCCAGGTCCTGACAAGGCCTGTCGCCCAGGAGGTAGAAACGATACTACTCGGCTTGAGGCCATAACACTCTATTGGGCAGTGGGAGGACTGTCACGGTGGGTGGAAGCGAAACGGGGTATTATACCTCGATCATATGCGTGTTATTGTAAGAATCGACATGGCTGTCGATTCTTTTGCAGCTGTGGATGTTAAGTGCTGTATGGAGCATCTCTCTTGTCTGTAGGTAGGTAAAACAGGCTGGCAACCTCAAATTAGCGTGAACTGGAGTTACTACGACAGTTGTGGGAAGGGTACAAGACTCACAAGGGAACTTGTACAGCCATATTTGAGCCCTTCCCTGAGTCCACGAAGGAGGTGGCTCAGTCAAGCTAGTCCAGCTGCGGCAGCTTGGTGAAGGGGTTGGGAATTATGGGCGTAACATAAATTGGCGGCCTCGCTAGGATAGCGACGTGGGGAAGACAATTTGTTGTCTGTTATTTGTTTCCTTGTTTTGTGTGTGAACACGTTTAGAGTAAACCATGGAGGGCAGGGCTGTTACCAGGGGTGACTCGCGGGTGGAAAGGCCGGTGTGGCCGCCCCCTCATCTGTTGTTACCTCACCGTCCCCTGTGAGGTCTGAGTTGGACTGGTACTGTCTATTCTTATGTAATGTCACCGTTGAGATTGATGGGGTTACGTATCTTGTTACTGTTTTGAGAGACAGAGCAGCACAGCAGTCGCTGTGCAGGAATATGACTGGGAGGCGAGTTGCCTCCGGTCAGCCTCTGTGATGCCAGGGAGTTGGCGCCGGAAAGAGCTTCGCCACAGCGAAGATTAGGCTGACATGTCCGCTAATGATCGATGAGGCGCGGGTGGTACCAGCGGAGGACCTGCCGGTGCCCGGGGTCGATTTTCTTCTCGGGAATGACCTGGCAGGTGGAAGAGACTGGGTGCAGCTCCCGTCCGCGGACCCCGTCGCAGATGTGGAGGCTTCTGAGAGTGCTGACTCAATTGCTACTTGCCCTAAGGCGAGGCAAGCACCCGGGCGTCGGGTGCCCGCGGGATCTGTGACTTCAGGGGTCGACTGCAATAAGGCAGGGCCACCGCAAAAGAAGTGCAGTGTTAGTATTGATGCTGCAGTTGGGGCAGAGTGCCCAAAGGCCTGTCTCTCTGCTGGCAAGAGATTTGATGAGTCAGAGTCAGACTCGTCTTTGAGTCAGTGTGCTGGGGCTGGCTGCAGAAGCGCAGAGCTACCACAGAAGGCACCTGATTTTGTGGAGAGTGTTGCCGAGGGTGATCCTGGAGTGTAGGATTTGGGTTTTTTGTTTGATGGCTTGCCTCACACTGTGGAGCCTCTGGGAGGTGGCATTCAGGCGGAGTTGTCACCTGGTGTTGAGGCTGTGGGCGCCGGTACTCAGTCTGGATCCAGCTAATTGTGTCTGGTGTGTCAGGAGTTGCTGCCGCGGGCGGGGAGGTTCTGACTCTGCTGGGGAGGAAGGAGTTTCCTCCCCTGCGGGGTGAACCGGAGGCGGGGAGCAGGTTGCTCCCCTGCCGGGACCAGACACGGTGCTGCAACAGCTGTCAGTGTAGTTAAGAAATGTTCTGTCCCTTGTGCGTGTGTGCGTTGCCCTACTACTTGCCAAAGCAGGAGTGGATGGTGAGGAAGTTGAGGGTCAGGTAGAGTTTGTTGAGAGCAACTATGTTGTGAATAGCCGGCGGAGAGGGGAGGACGGAAGTTTGTCGCTCCATTTTGATGTGCCATCCGCAGTTAAGGAGGCACGGGTGCTAGAAGCACGTAGCGGCCTGGTGCTTGGTCGTTTTGGAGTCAGGTTGACTCGGGAGCGTTTGGCCCGGTTCCGGGGGGGCCGGGTGTAGTCCCATTTGTTGGACGTAACCGCGTATGTCAGGCTGGGAAACCTGATGACCTCCGTTGTGCTATAGCTAGTGTTGTTTCTCCTGATGTAGGGGTCATTGGTAATGTTGCTCGCCCGATTCCTACCTTCGGGGCTAATCGTTATGATGTATTAGACGTTAGCGTTATGGCTTCGCGTCGAGAGGCAGCAATGAGTGAGGCTGCTTGTGGTGCTTTGTTGGTTGCCTCTCAGGAGGCACCTTCAGTGTTGTTGGGGGTTGCCTGTGGCCGAATTATTGTTGTTAATTGTTAGATGCTGGGCCCGAGATGTGTAGTAAGTGTTAGTGGATGTCGCCTTCTTCGAAGCAACAAGGTATCGGGTCTGATGAGAAGTGAATGCACACGGGAGCAGTTGCTGGAACCAGTGGGGCTGGCCCAGTGGCACATTGGCCGGGCTCATGTCGGAGCCGGGGTTTGTTATATGACGTTCACGTGTTTGTTTGACTCCGTGTGCGGGAATGTGTGTGCTGAGTCCTGGAAAGGAGCAGCCGTCAGCTCGCTGTGGGGATAGCTGTTAGCACATAGTGTAGGGAACCATTGTAACTGTAGATTCGAACCTTCTAGAAGCATAAGTGGAAATTTCCTATTCTGACGCCCGCTGGGAGTAGTGTCTAATTACTGTTTCTTCTCCTAGTTTACTGGTAAATATTAAGATAGGAATAACTATTATATGCAATAATAAAATAATAATTAATAGCTGTAAATGTTAAACTATATAAATAGGCAATAGCTAGATAGAATAACTCATATGTGAAATATGATCCTGTGAAACCTATCACCTACGATGTCACGTGATCACAAGCGCCGCACCTTGAGGAACGCCGCATTGCCCCGGGCAGTTGGGTGGAGAGCTCCGATCTGGCCAGCTGGGTGTGCGCGGTGCGCTGTGTCCTGTGTGCGTGTGAACTCTGCCACGAACAATTGCACTAAGACTACACCCTGAGTCTTTCCCACAAGTGTGTACCTTTTGTGTATAAGGCAGGGAAATAAGTGCAAGTGACAGTGTATAAGTGACTTTATTGTGGTGACAAGAACAGTGACAGACAGACTACATATCCTTGTGCTGAGATTCAGTTTCTTGGGCTCAGTACTTAAGTGGTATTGTATGTAGGCTCTACCAATGCGGTGTTGAATAAACAGTAACACTACGCCCTGCATCCTAAATAGCATTCCATAAATGGTGATGCTAATAAAAAGGATAACATAAAAATTTGTAATAAGGGGCGCGCGGCTTCCCCCGACTGTGTTGCGCTAGCTCCACGAAGTTTTCTCATTTTTTTCTGAAGACTGAGAAATGAGTAACACTCTTCGGTGGAGTGTCCAGTGCACTGATGAAGAGTACAGAAAGGAGCACTACTTCCGGCGCCTCGCGACAACTCGCTATCGTTGTTGTTTCCTGAAGCGGTGTTGGCCATTTTGGTTGGTTTTCGCTGATTTCGCGACAAGTTTTCAGACTGCTGCCCCTTATTACTATTACTTTTGTAATTTTCTTGGCCATCAACGGCTTCAGATTTCTTTCTTTGACGTTTCTCTTTCCTTTTGAGATAACATCTGTTAATTGTATGTCCCTCTCGCTGACAGTATTGGCAAGTAACGCCCCCTTTATGAGCGGCTGCCACTGCTGCGTAAGAAGGTTCACCTTCATCTGCTCGTTCTGCTTGAGTTGCACCTATAGTAAGAGCCTTGTTGCCCTTTTCTTCAAGCTTTGTTTTGTGTCTTTGTACAAAGTGAAGCAGGTCTTCGGTAGGTTTGTAATCAAGGGATGTTGCGCTTTCTCGGCTCTCTCCTTTTACAGACAGCATGTAGATGAAGAATTCAATAAACTTATTATGGTTTTCCATTGAAATGTACCCTCCTTCATTCCACCCATTGTCTCTTAGATACTTGTCGAAGTCCTCCGTGATACGATAAGCAAGCACTTGACTCTCAAGCAAGTTTAAGGAAGCTACATCGGCTATTAAGCTCCTCACAGCATTACTGACTCCTTTTACGAGACTACGATAGGCTTCTCCTGCAAAGATTATCAAGAAGTTGGTATGGAAAGAACCATAGTCATTTTTCCGGATGGGTTTAGCGAATGCACTTGCGACCATTCCTCTCCCTGCTGGAGATCCTGGTTCAAGACGTGAACGGACAAATGCAATCTTATCCGCGTCGTCTACGATGCATGAATTTCTCATTACATTTTCACAGTGTTCGATAAAATCACGTGCACTGTAATCACCTTCTGTGCCTGTGAACGCTCGAACCGATACCGAGGTTTGTAACAATTTGATTGGTGCATTAGTGTGAGTTTGAGGTGCGGGCGGTGGTGAAGATCCACCCGTACCAGATGCGGTTGGATTACTCATGATTAGTTGAAGGGAAGAAGAAAGCTGCGATACAGAAGGATTAGTATCAGTAGGTGAAACTCTCGGGTGCTGAATACCACTTCTCAGTGTCCGAAGATTTTCTTCACCTGAATTCCCGCTATCATCACTACTGTCATCAGCGCCTTCTATTTTAATGTTATTATCCAGCTCGCAAAGCTTCTCATATTCTTTATTTAGTTTATCCCTTTTGCTTTCTGCCATGAATAATCATTAATCATTTAACAAATGTATATTATTATTATATTTATTTTATGTTTTCTACACTGCCCTTAAAGAAGCTTTCAAAGTTCCTTAATTAAGGGAATAAGTAGAGGAAGAAAACATAATGATATGAGACATACAACATTAATTAAGAGCTGCAATTTTACACTTGACTTTACTCACATAGCCCATTAATCAAGCTAAGAAAACGTGAGAGTCACATTCACCATCCCAATATAATTAAAGGATGTAATATATATTTTAATTATGTAGTGTATAATGTAATGTCAGCTCAGTGCATGGTCTCACCTAAGGTGTGAGTGTAATTTCTTCTGCAATGAGGGGAAGAATAGTCCTCTTCTCCGTCCCTCTCCAGGTTACAGTTGGCTACTCAGGGCAGACCTTGACGGCGTCAGACCGTCTGGTAAGGAAGTTCCGACGTCACGGCACCTCTGTAGTCTCGAGCCGTTAGTACATCGCTACTTGCAGTCCCTGCAACCGCTGCGTGTCTCTGGAATTATGCAGAAATCTGAGAGCTACTCCTTGACTGAGTGATATATAATCAACTCCTCATTCGCGGCCAGTGATTAAGTAGAGGGTGTGAATATAAGACGTGCGTGCGCGTGTGTGCGTTATGGGTTGTGGTTGTAGTGACAAGTTATACTTCTCTGTGAACGTGACGAGCGGTGAGGGGACTTTGGGGAGCGAGTGGTGAGGCGCCTTGGCGGTTGTTGTGTCTTCCGGCTGCTGCTCCTGGCTGCTGGTTGCTGACCTCAGCAGGGCGACCCTCCGGTGTTTTCTGCTGAAGTGTGTAAACATCCACGTCCAAGCGCTCTCCCTTACCACTTCGCTCTACCCTTTAGCCACAAGAATTCGCTCACCAGAATGTTTCGTCTCGTTTCACTAAAGAAATTTTTTTAAGGGTTTTCTGGGTATTATGACAGCTTATTTGTAGTTTTCGTATCCCACCGCTGCCACCATTTTTATGTTATCCTTTTTATTAGCATCACCATTTATGGAATGCTATTTAGGATGCAGGGCGTAGTGTTACTGTTTATTCAACACCGCATTGGTAGAGCCTTCGAGCGGTAAAAGGCAAATCACTGTCTTTTGATACCCAGGTAATTAGGAAAACCCCCTTTTACAGTTTGTACATATATATTTACAGTTTACATACAATACCACTTAAGTACTGAGCCCAAGAAACTGAATCTCAGCACAAGGATATGTAGTCTGTCTGTCACTGTTCTTGTCACCACAATAAAGTCACTTATACACTGTCACTTGCACTTATTTCCCTGCCTTATACACAAAAGGTACACACTTGTGGGAAAGACTCAGGGTGTAGTCTTAGTGCAATTGTTCGTGGCAGAGTTCACACGCACACAGGACACAGCGCACCGCGCACACCCAGCTGGCCAGATCGGAGCTCTCCACCCAACTGCCCGGGGCAATGCGGCGTTCCTCAAGGTGCGGCGCTTGTGATCACGTGACATCGTAGGTGATAGGTTTCACAGGATCATATTTCACATATGAGTTATTCTATCTAGCTATTGCCTATTTATATAGTTTAACATTTACAGTTATTAATTATTATTTTATTATTGCATATAATAGTTATTCCTATCTTAATATTTACCAGTAAACTAGGAGAAGAAACAGTAATTAGACACTACTCCCAGCGGGCGTCAGAATAGGAAATTTCCACTTATGCTTCTAGAAGGTTCGAATCTACAGTTACAATGGTTCCCTACACTATGTGCTAACATAGCTGTGTCATTAAGGGGCCGGTGGGGGAAGTGCAGAGTAATAGTAGTGTTATGCCTGATAGTGAGACGCAAGCTTGGTTGTGTCACACCCGGAAGGGAGTATATTGTTTAGTTGAGAGCGGCCCTCTTAGTTTTGCCAAGGAAGTGGCATTTTTATTTTGTCAATTTTATGGGTGCGGCACGGAGGCCCCACGGGACCACGAGCGAGCAAGTGGGAGTAATAGTGTAGGCAGTGCAGACCCACTTGAAAGTTCTGTTTGACCGGGATGTATTTTACCTGGCCCTGCCGTGATGTTGCACCATGAAGCCCCTTAGTGGGCTCATTATGTGCAAGGAAGCAGGCATGTCATTGTTGCATGGTCACTCTGAAGCTTGTACAATGAGGAGAAAAAGAAGTGCAGTGTTAGTATTGATGCTGCAGTTGGGGCAGAGTGCCCAAAGGCCTGTCTCTCTGCTGGCAAGAGATTTGATGAGTCAGAGTCAGATTTGTCTTTGAGTCAGTGTGCTGGGGCTGACTGCAGAAGCGCAGAGCTACCACAGAAGGCACCTGATTTGTGGAGCAAAGCATGTAGTGAAGAGAGGAGGAGTGGTGAGGGTAAATGGAGAAGTAGAGAAGGCAGAGGACAAAGAAGACGACGGAGACGGAGGAGTGACCAGAGTCACAGACAGAGTTGGCACAACTATGGCTGCTGAGAAAGAGATCCCAATAAAATACTCTGCAGGAGTAAAATTCCACGCCAAAGTAGCCGTGAAGACCATAGGTCTTGGCGTAGTACCAGAGACGAGTCTAGGAGGAGTAGGAAGAGGAAAAAGAAGACGAGGCAGTTCGAGCTGAAGGGTATAGTGGAAGCCCTATTATTTTCAGTTGTATATTAATTATTTTTGTCAGTGCTATAGTAGCCTTTGATGTTTTGTGCTGAATATTCAACCTTTGTTTAAGTATGATGATGTGCCCAATAAGTGTGTTGATTTTGGATTTGTTGTTTCCTAAAATTGTTGTAAGCTTTTGTATAGTTTCCGAAAATTTTCATTTATAAAGGGGCGTGTAAATTACAGCATTATATATATATATATATATATATATATATATATATATATATATATATATATATATATATATATATATATATATATATATATATATATATATATATATATATATATATATATATATATATATATATATATATATATAAGCACGAACTGTACATTTACCATTTCTTACTAAAATGCTTTCCATTAAGTTAGACTTGGTGTTGCCTACGCCAATATTTTCCCTTCTTGCAGTTACTTACTCTATACAGGGTCTTACTCGTCCATGCATGAGTAGAGTTTTAACGTATGGGAAGGTTTTCCTCATACAGCTCTCCTAAACATGGTAGACTAGAAGGACATTAATTAATTAATTGAAAAAAAAAAAGAATGATTGGTCTCCTACAACAGTTTTACATTTCTTTAGATCTACTGGCACTTGTATTGTTACTGATCTTCTGAACTTCCTAACTGTATATCCTGCCCTCTTATCACGGCATTGTTGCACAAAACTTACTTACACTATTATTCTGTCCATCTTATTATTGTAAGATGTATGCAGCATCTTAATTTTTGTTTATTTCTTTCACTGGTAAAGTCTGAGAGTCTCTTCCTTTTTCTGTATTTCGTTTCATGTACGACTTACATAAATTCAAAACAGGAATATAAAAACAGTTCAGAAACGAATTTGTCCATCGATCTGGGATATCTTATTTATGTTTCTTTTCGAAAATGGCATTATGAGTGTGTTACGACCAGAAATCCCGCCCCTCCTACATGTGCCACTGATTATGATCAGCTTTCTTACTCTGCCTCCTACGCAGAGTAGTGCAGGGCCCGACTCTGGGTTACAAGGCCCTTCGGGTCTCTCTCAGGCTGTTGACAGATGGTCATAACAACAGGTTCTGTTCCTTTACTCGGCCACCACTACCTGGGTCGGCCTCCCTACATTGCTACCTCCAGTGCAGTATAGTGCAGAGCTCAAATTGACCTCCACTGGATGCATCTAGTCTCCTATGGTGAATTTCACCTCCCATAGGCAAGGAAACACCACGACTATCAAATTACTCCAACAGCTGGGAAAAAAATCGATAACCACTTTCTAGAAGGTTGCTATGACAAGCAACAAACTCATATAGGGATTATAATGCTTTATGGAATACTGCCCTCTCTCAGTCAATGAACTGATCCACTCACCTCCATATAACACTATCTCCTGCTGCTGTACATTACTGTATTTTATTTCCCAGAAAATAGGTTCTGCCACCCAAGGAACGACCAGGATCGGGAAAGAATACTTTACTGCACAACAGTGTAATAGAGTCCTCTGGCTCCACATTTTTTTTTTTTAAGAGCACAGCAACACAGTAACATTTAACAAAACAAAAAGTGCGACGAGGACGAGGACAAACAGCCCACAGACAAAAATTGAGGGTTCACTGACCGCTTACAGACACGCCAAACTCGACTCACACACAGCCAAAAATCGCTGGGGACTTACCTGTTTTCTTACGAGGCACTATAACCACAGGCAGGCTCTGGGAGATACTTATCTCTCACCTATCATCAACAGGGGATTACTGATGTAGTAGACAAATGATATCATGAATCTAAACGCCCTCTAAGTTTAAATCACGTAAATTCTCCAAGCCTCGTCCGGCCTCAAGACGCACTTCCCTTTCTGTGGTCAATTGGTCAAAGACTGAGTAAGACAAAAGAGGGACTCCACTCTACCCACCTTGTGTCTTTTACGAGACAAGGGAAAGGAGTGACATGACAATGTAGGTGGAGGAATGGAGAGGAGATAGCACACCACCCACCACTCGCTCTCATGTCATGCTGCTAGCTAGCGCAAATAAAGCTGTTATGTTTCGAAAATAACTATAACTAAACTTTAATGAATGGATGCATATTGATTACTTTATAAGCAAGGGGAACTACTCAACTAAACAATATGTGGGACTCACTACGAAAGAACAACGGGAAATAAGAAAAATCAAATGAGAAAGAGGGATGACTACATGCGAAAGTCTTTTACAGTAAACTCAAGCGGGCGGCCAGACAGTTATTGCGCATCTGGCATCCACATCCGCACCTTTCATCCCCCTCATCTCCAGTCTTCATTCTGCTCACTTCCTTTCTTAGCTACTTAATCCCCACATAACAAGCATTGTTCTTTTTTTCTTTTTCTGGTCAGTCTCCTTGACATATGAAAAGTACAATTACTTCAGTCGGATGCAGGGTTCATAACATTATACCTTTCTTTCCCTTTATATTTCCATTTCGTATATTCCAAAAAGAATTTACACTAATTTTGAATTCCTTATTCCATAGATACTGAAGGCTGATGTTGCCTTGAGGGCGATTAAGAAAGGAAAATTCTCTCTTCTTCACTTCGAAAGGTACATAAGAATCATTATTGAGTCATACTACATGGACGACAGACGAAGAACACCTTTCTACATCAGCAAAAATGGTTTTCCTCTTTCAACAAGCTTCGGTTGGAGCTTCAGGTGACGTATATATATATATATATATATATATATTCCTTACAAGGCGAGGTTGAAGCTATTAAATTTACATTCTTTAGAGAGACGTAGGTTAAGAGGGTACTGATAGATACGTCTTTAAGTGGTATAGAGGCACTTACGGCCTCTGGAGTCTGTGACCCCTTCATTTGGGATTTGGTCCGCAGACAGGGACCGCGCCCATACTTTTCCACTTGCTAAATCATTTCACCGGCTTTTTTGTGGGAATTGGGAACGGTAGTTGTCACAAGTGTGGGACAATTATACTTGAAATATTCGACTGCTTTACAGTAATAACATAATCTGGGTACTAAACTTGGGAGGGAGTACTATGCATCAGGTTCCTAGTTGTCTTCCTTTTTGGGCTCAACAGAGACTTACTACTAACAGGACTCCCCTCTACAAACTTATTTCCACCCCCACTGTTATAGCGATGGATCTCTGTTACGCCAGCGCCCCTGCTGTCTCCCAGCGACCTATCATCTATTAAATTAGGCCCTACACTTCGCAGTACTTATTCGCATATATGTTGTCAAGATGGATATTTCATCATACTCAGCAATATACTGTTCAAATAATTACGGCTTCCCAAAGGAACGTAAGAGTTGTAACTTTTTTTTTTTTTTTTTAAGACTCGGAGGTTCCTACTTAGTTTGTGTGATGAACTGATGATGTACCTGAGATCTGTGTCATTGGTATTATACTGGGCTTTCCAGGTGATAAGTTATGTATCAACTAAATGGTTACATGGTACCTTGACCGAGCTACTCATGACCATTCCTTGAATTCAGCTCATAAGTTTTCATTCATATACTTAAGTGTGGTGTGAAGGTGGCTAGCATGTGGAATTACCTACCACAATCTGTTAGCTCGCCTATTATGCCAGCATTCAAGTCCACTCTGCACTAATATCTTTACAGTAATACACTACGTTAATATCTTTACAGTGTGTTTCAGTATAGATAAGAGATTTATTCCAGGATACGATTTCAAGACATGAATTTCCAAATCGCTTGGTGTAGTCAGTCAGGTGATCTTGTGAATGTTAACTCCCTTATTCTTTTTGTTCAAAGCCCCAGTACCATTACTTATGACATGAAGAAACCATGTGAATAAACCTGCATGGTAATGATTAAGCAAGCAGATAATGATTAAGTTTTCCCTGTGATTTATATAACATCGAGTACTGTGTCAAGAATTAATTAGATTACACGAGACAAATGCAATATTCACAGAGCTGCCTTTATTTTAGGGATGACACCGTGACTTCTGCTGTTAAGGAAATCCAAAGATGAACTTCAAGATATTATTTTACAGTTATACAGAAATAAAGTAGGCTTGAAGATGAATATGAAGACAACAAAAGTGTTCAACAGCTTTATACCAAACAAATAAATTAAACTCGAGAATGAGGTCATAGCATGTGTTAGGAATATACAGTATTTATGTATGAAGAAAAATAGTTTGAGTCCAGAACATAAAAAAAAATAAAATAAAATCGATAGAAGGGTAGGAATAGAATGCGCCTTTGTGCAGTGTGATGGAGTAGTCCCTCAATATGAAGAAAAGTATACAGGTAATCAGTAACATTTAACCAATTCTAATATACAACTCGGAGAGCATAGAGTCTCATTAAAGCCTAGTACTGTACAAAGAACAAATTATTTGTTAAACTATAGTATGCCATAAAAATAAGTGTGAGGTAGGTATCTTGAAAATTACTTACTAAGGTAAGTAAAGGGAGTAGTTAGTATCCATGAAGGAATAAAGAATTGTACTAGTTTACTGACATCAAGGATAATTTGTATGTGCAAATATAGAGTCCTTGCTAACATTACCATCAATGGCTTTGCCACAAAATGTGGCACAACAGACTAAAGTGAGTGTTGTTGATTTTTTTTTTTTTTTTTTTTTCATGTGAGAAGGGCATGTAGATGGGTTGATATGTTGCCTACAGCTTTGGTTATTAAAGGGATTACCGGTATTACACTCAGATGTATCAAACTGTAACATAATGCATAAATATAATATTTCTGAAGCCAAATCTTGAACATTGTAGCTAGTGGGCATGATAACACAAGAAAAATAAAGTCTCAAATCATGCGGGTAGTGATAGATTTATGCGAGCGAGAGTAATATTACCCTCTATCCGCTGGAAGCGGCATTGTCGCGGGTAGAGCAAAAATTTAACATTGAGTGGACCGTCCTACTAGTATAGAGAGTCCTCGGTAAAGGTCTTACGGCGCTTGTTATGTAATTATTACATAGCAATGTCAAAATACTTTTTTTTTTTTTTTTTTTTAAGAAAACAAGCTAGCCTATTTTCCAAGAATGTTCAAGGGAAGAAACAAATAAAACCCTATGAACAAAATTGCTTTTATTATTTTTTTTTTTTTGTCTCCCCCCTCTCGTGTGTGTGTGTGTGTGTGTGTGTGTGTGAGCTGGGGAAGGGGGTTGATAGACAAAAATTGGGTGAAAAGAAGAGGTATTTAGAAAGAAATGTAAACTGGGTGAACGAAAGAGCTTACTTGCTTGCTTGCTTGATTTGTGTGCTCTAAAGCCCATACGGGCTTTACGTCGCCTATCTCAAGTGTTGTTTCTCTGTGCTACTACCATGGACGCGCGCACGCCTGAAGGACGGGAGCCCCATCCGCCCCACTACCCACGCCTCTGTGGTCAAATGGTAAAGATATTTGATTAAAAGAAATCGGAGATCAACAGTGTTTTCAACATTTTCTAAAGGGATGGACAGTGAAGATTTACTCCGTACAGCGTGAAGACCTACAGTTTAACGTGGATTCCAAACCCCAGGATAGTATGAGGAGGCTACCGGAACGGAGGTCTTCTTGGAGGTGCTATATTTTATACCAGATGTAAAAATCTCTCTGCAAGGGTGGCTGAAGCGAGGGTAAGGTCCAGGGGATTGACCAGCAGGTGGGTCGGCATTCCTGTGTTAAGCAATCTGGCCTCTCTGCTCTGTAGAGCAGCGGGATAATTTTCGTTATTGTGGGCTTAGAATAGATATAATGTGAGGCAGAAAGTAAATGTGCTGGAAAGGAGCGGATTGTCAGAGTATAAAGGATCATAGCAGTGTCAGCAGAAGAGTACCTCTGGCAAGCAGAGGTTAAACTGGCATCATCCGAACCACGGTGAAAATTTTATTCTGAGTGGAAAGGAGAGGGGAACGGATGGGATTGTAGGAGTGTGAGGTGAGGAGCATAGCAGGTTGAAGGAAGCCTCTGTGAAAGCAAAGGGATCATTGCGTTATAGTGGCGTCATCCGAACCACGGAAGGAAAGTTATAGGTTATGATAAAAAAAAAAAAGTGACAGCTGTGGTGTGAGGCGCCAGCCTTACCCGGCGCTTTCGAGAGAGGCAGCAGTCAATCAGGTCCCTTTTCCGGTCACACCACTACAGTTATGTGCTTCTCTTCGCAAGGGGTCGCACACACCACTACTGCGGTGGGCAATACCTTGATCTCTGGTACTTAATTTTCGATATTGTTCCTATACTAAAAGGGCACCAGCCGTTCACATCCCGTCAAAAATAGTAGTGACCTTTAACTCATGGCCATCTGTGTCCTCTCTGTGCCTCCATGCTCCTCTACCTAAGGGTGTCTCTAAGGGTCTACCTAAGAGTGTAGTTAAGCAGATCTCGATTACAGCAGTCTCGTCATCGATTACATACCTCACTAGACCGATGTCCGTCTGTTTCTGCTGTCTATGTAGCCGTGCCTCGCTAGCAGCGTCATAAGCGGGACCGTTGGTTCGCAGTCTAGTAGGTAGTGGACGAGAGGCTCCTCCGTGGAGACCACGCAGCACCTGCAGGGTTCTCTATCGTAGTCCTTGCTGAGCGACCTGACTTGGAAAATCTAAGCGTGATTGATGAATACTTTGTCTTTGTGACGGAGCTTGGTAGTGACAGTAGCTTACCGTCCGTTGCTAGCGCCTGGCACTTGAGCGTGACAAAATGCGTCTCAGCATCTTTCTGTAACTCTCTTATCTTCTGTGTATTCAGCAACCTTGCCAATCTTTTAATCTGTTGAAAACTAAGAGAAACATTAATTGTTGGTCCTGTGTGAATGTTCTCTTGGCATCACTGTCTGTTGCGCTATTCCCATCAATGAATACTCATGCCAGTATCTCCTTTCTCCCCTCGTCTTTCAGACAGGACAATAGGTGTTTAGTCATGGTAATAAGCCCGATATTAACCATGGCCGAGGTGTGCCTCAAGGCTTGCAGCGTTGTCATAGCGTCATTGTGAATGGTGATGTCTTTGTCGTTATGTTGTCTAGCGTGTAGAACCGCAGATGTTATACCTACAAGCATTTTGCAGGATGGAGTGGTCAGACGTTCTCCATGTCATACCTTGCCGCACACAAATTCTACGGCTGTCTTACCCGTGCATGGATCTACAAAACCGTGAATGTAGTATACCCATGCACTTGCTGTACCTGTGTGAAGAAATGTATCGTTCACCTTGGCAAGAAGCATCTCGCACGGCCACAACATCGTCTTGCATAGTAGCGGTGTGATGTGGTTGCTAGCTGTTGCTGGTGCCCACGGCGGAGGTTCTATGTAGCCATCAACCCGTGTGTCCTCACCTCTTCCGACCAGGTCCACATCCTGGGGTTTGACTTCTATGGCACGCACCATAATGCGCAACCACATCTTTGTGAAGAACCTGTGGTGTTTGTGGGAGAGCAACAAGGAAACGCCTGCGTGCTGGGTTGTTAGTGGGAATTATGACAATTTTGGCAGCAAACATAGTCGCTGGCTGTTCGATTCTCAACGCTATTGGGGGCAGGCTGACCTTGGTCTGAAATGCTTGGACGTCGTGCGTCCAACGAGGCGCACCGAATATGTATCTCAGTGCACTCTTCTGTATTGTTTCTAGGTTCTTCCTGCTGTTATCAATGAAATACTAGTGCCGGTGCTGCGTAGTCAACCAGTGATCGGACAGCTTGTATGTAATGCAGACGCAACACACGGTGGGTTGCCCTAGTCTGAGTGATTGTCAATGCTCGCATGATGTTCAATCGCGTCATAATTCTCTCTTTGAAATACTCAACCTCTTTCCTAAAGCTCAGTATTTGACCCACCCGTGTCCCAAGATAGTGGTACTCAGTCATCCATTAGAGGTATACGCCTTGAATATGTATGTTCCTGTCAGGTGTGGGAGACATTACGGCCATGGCCTGTGACTTTTTGGCTGAGATCTTAAGTCCAAGGTCCCTGTATGCGGTAGCAATTGCGTCGGGGCCACTCTGCGCTCTGGCGACTCTGTCTCTGTGGCCTATATAAAGGAGGGCCAAATCGTCAGCATACCTGAGTAGAGTTACGTTCCTGTGTAAAGGAATGCCCACAAGACCTTCCATGAGAAAGTTAAAAACCGTGGGGCTTAGAACACCTTCCTAAGTAGTGCCGTTCTCAAATTACTGAACGTCCGAGATGTGGCCCTGAAATCTTACCTTGTCTTTGCGGTCGCTGACATAGCTCCAGCTAAATAAGAGGTTATTCACTCCTCTCGCTGCCAACCTGTCAGTTATAGCCGTTGGCGAAGCCAATTCGAATGTTTTCTCTATATCAAGGAAAAGTACGACTGTCGGTCTGTTATCTACCTCTGCAAGGAGAAAGGCAATGCTGTTAACAGCGCTTCTCTTTTCAGCAAAACCGTATATATGCTGATGGGGTTCCCTCAATTTCCATTTGAGGTGGTTCAGAACCATTCTCTCTCTCTCTCTGAATGAGCTGGTAGCAGCTGTAATGCCGTAGAGAGTATACATTATGCGGCACGTGATTGGTGGCTGACGGACGTTTCCTACTGGCCGAGCGCCGTCGTGCTGGTTTCTGTCCTGTGTTCACTTTCAGGTAAAATATGCGGGAATTGTAAAGTTATTGCTGGTGATGATTCTTCTATGTAGAGGGCTTCTAATATTTTTTATTTTCTTGGGTCTTGCTATTTATCTACGATGTTTTCTGTGATTTGGCGGGTGAAGTTTGCTTGATGTTTGGTGCTGTAGTGTTCCTTGATAGCTCCGATCTATAAATGGTGGGTCAGTATTCTGGACAGCGTAGTTGTCGTCATCCCAATGTAGAATTGATGTCCACAGTCCTTAGCAGTGAATTCATGCTACCTGCAGAGACGTAGTAGGTTTTGTGTTTTTACTTTTCATGCTAGAAGTATGTTTTTTTGTCTTGTAGTATATGGTGAGGTCATTTGTTCAGGATTTGTAGGTCTCACATTTTTTTCTTGATTATGGTCTCGTGGCCTTTTCATCCCTTTTTAAGGCATATGGTTCTTGTAAAACAAATTAATCTTTTCCTGTGGGGACGAGCATTCGTCACTGGAGTACCATTTATTGATGTTTATTTATTTATTTATTTATTTTTAATGCTTCACTGACTTCACTGACAGTTCTGACATCCGTTGCTGATGAATACGTATGAGAGGTCTTGTAATTTTTTTGTGTGTGGTGTCGCAATAGGATGAGTAGGTGAGAGTAAGCCGGACGTATGCGTTGATAATAGACTGAAGGTAGCGTTGTGGGCATTCGCTGTCCCCATTGAAGCACTGTTGTTGACTGGTCTCCTTTGCTTGAAGAGAATCCGGAGTTGTGTATGGTGATCGGGACAACCAAAAATACTTGGATCTATCACTGGATTCCTGTTTTTTTTTTTTCTTTTTATGTAGAAGGAGTAGCGCCCGAAGGCAAAAACAAAGAAAAAAAAAAAAGACACTGAAATGCCAGTCCCCAACTAGAGTCGAAAACATTAGTCAAAAATATAGGGTAAATGTCTTGAAACCTCCCTCTTGAAAGAGTTCCAGTAATAGGAAGGTGGAAATACAGAAGCAGGCAGGGAGTTCCAGAGTTTACCAAAGAAAGGGATGAATAATTGAGAATTCTGTTTAACTCTTGCATTAAAGTGACGTACAAGATAGGGGTGAGAGAAAGAAGAAAGTCTTGTGCAGCGAGACCGCGGGAGGAGGGGAGGCATGCAGTTAGCAAGATCAGAAGGGCAGTTAGCATGAAAATAGCGGAAGAAGACAGCTAGAGATGCAACACTGCGGTGATGAGAGAGAGGCTGAAGACAGTCAGTTAGAGGAGAGTTGATGAAACGAAAAGCTTTTGATTCCATCCCCCCGCCCCCAGACATGTGAAGCATACTCCATACATGGATGAATAAGGCCCTTGTACAGAGTTAGCAGCTGGGGGGAGGAGAGATAAACTGGCGGAGACGTCTCAGAACGCCTAACTTCATAGAAGCTGTTTTAGCTAGAGATGAAATGAAGTTTCCTGTTCAGAATATAAATAAAGGACAGACCGAAGATGTTCAGTGTAGAAGACAGGGACAGTTGAGTGTCACTGAAGAAGGGATAGTTGTCTGGAAGGTTGTGTCGAGTTGATAGATGGAGGAATTGAATTTTTGAGGCATTAAACAATACTAAGTTTGCTCTGCCCCAATCAGTAATTTTAGAGATCGAAAGTCAGGCGTTCTGTGGCTATCTGCGTGAACTGTTTACTTCTTCAAGAGTTGGACGTCTGCAAAAAAAAGACGTGGAAAAGTGCAGGGTGGTATCATGATGGTAGGAGTGGATAGGACAAGAATTATAGTTTGGAAGATCATTGATGAATTATAGCAAGAGAGTGGTTGACAAGACAGCACCCTGAGGGACACCAATGTCAATAGAGAAGGAACAGTGACCATCTACCACACCAGCAATATAACGGTCAGAAAGGAAACTTGAGATGAAGTTACAGAGAGAAGGATAGAAGCCATAGGAGGGTAGTTTGGAAATCAAAGCTTTGTGTCAGACTGTATCATAACGCATTGGTATGTCTAAAGCAACATCAAAAGTTTCACCAAATTATCTAAAAGAAATTACCAAGACTCGGCAAGGGAAGCCAGATCACCATTAGAACGTCCTTGACGAAACACATACTGGCGATCAGATAGAAGGTTGTGAAGTGATAGATGTTTGAGAAACTTCCTGTTGAGGATAGAGTTTAAAGAATTTTAATGGTTATGATACTAAAACAATAGGACGGTGGTTCGAGGGATTAAAACGAACACCCAGTTTAGGAACAGGCTGAATGTAGGGAAATTCTCAGCAAGAATGGAACATAAATGTTGATAGACAGAGTTGAAAGAGGTTTTAACTAGGCAAGATGCAAGAACGGAGGCACAGTTTCGAACAACAATAGGAGGGATCCCTTTATGTCCATAAGCCTTCCGAGGGTTTAGGCCAACGAGGGCATGGAAAACATCATTGCGAAGGATTTTAATAGGTAACATGAGGTAGTGAGATGGTGGAGGAGGGTGAAGAGCAAGTCCTGAATCATCCCAGGTAGTGTTTTTAATAAAGGTTTGAGCAAAAAGTTCAGCTATAGAAATAGATGAGATAGCATTAAAATAAAGAAGGACGATATAAAGTAGCAAAGTTATTTTTTATTACATATTTGTTATATATTTCAAGCTAGGTGCCAGAAATCACGAGGAGAGATAGATCTTGAAAGATTTTGACACTCTCTGTTAATGAAGGAGTTTTTGGCTCGTTTGAGAACAGACGGTATAATTCACAGGAGGAGGCAGTAGGCACTTGCCGAAACGATAATTACTCCATGTGAGATCTAAAGCACTGTTCGGGGGGTGCTGTGAACTAATCATTAAACCCAGCTGTGACCTCACTGAACGTTTTCCTTTGTGCCTGACAACACAAGGGGGCAGTCACAGCCTGCCCTCTAAAGACAACTCTCTTCCTCCACACAAAACTACAAGCACCTAATAACACACACCATTCACTCAGAATTTCAAAATTATCATGGCGACTCCTACACCAGCCTCGGAGTCCCCATCTAGGGAGGGAACCATAAATGTCCCTGGGTCGGACTGCCCTTCTGTCGACGACCCTAGGTGTCTTGACACCCCCCTCAACTTTTTCTTTATTAACTTCTGCAACATTCGCGGTCTAAGATCTAATTTTCAATTTGTAGAACACCACCTCTCCTCTTCTAAACCTCATCTTCTTTTCCTCACTGAAACTCAGGCGTCTGAGGCAACTAACAGTAGCTCTTTTTCTGTTCCCTCCTACTTTCTCTATCCTCATTTTCGATCCTAAGCTGGATGTTGCGTTTATGTGCACACTGACTTAACATGCTCTCGTGCCCTCGCTCTTGAATCTTCCGAGTTTTCCACCATCTGGCTACGACTACAGAGTCACTCTCAAACTAAATTTATATGTGCTGTATACCTCTCACCTAACTCCTCTGACTTTAAGAATTTTTTTGACTACTTAACTTTCAAAGTGGAGCACATTCTGACCTTCTTCACTTTTGCAGAGATCTCCATTCTTGGAGACTTCAATGTTCACCACCAGCTTTGGATTTCCTCTCCTTTAACTGACCATCCTGGTGAACTAGCCTTCAACTTTGCTATCCTCCACGACATAGAGCAATTAGTGCAACACCCTATTCGTATTCCTGACCGTTTTGGAGATACGCCCAACATTCTTGACCTTTTCCTGACCTCTAATTCTTCTGCTTATGCTGTCACCCTCTCATCTCCGTTGGGCTTCTCCGATCACAATCTTATATCAGTATCTTTTCCTATCACTCCAATCCCTCCTCAGGATCCCCCTAAGTGAACATGCCTCTGGCGTTTTGCCTCTGCTAGTTGTGGGACCTGAGGAGCTATTTTGCTGATTTTCCTTGGGATGACTACTGCTTCCGTGTCAGAGACCAATCTCTGTGTGCTGAGCGTATAACCGAGGTGATAGTGTCTGACATGACTGCCCCCTCGTGTTATGAGACACAAAAGGAAACGTTCAGTGAGGTCACAACTGGGTTTAATGATAAGTTCATAGCACCCCCTGATCTAGTGCTTTAGACCTTACTGTAAGTAATTATTGCTTCGGCAAGTGCCCAATCTCCTCCTTTGTAGGTTAAATTAAGACAAGAGGCTCTGATGATTTTTTTTTCTTTGAGGTCCTGAAGTTCTCTTGTATTTTTCATACGGACGAATATGTCATCTATGTAGAAGCAGTAAATTGAAGGACGGCTGTCTTGTACTGTATTGGTTTCGATAGTTCCCGTGAAGAAATTGACGGACTCCGAGTGGGCTTCCCAACGTTACACCGTCAATTTGTTTGAACTTGTTCCTGAGTAAATAGGTAAAAGGTATATATATATATATATATATATATATATATATATATATATATATATATATATATATATATATATATATATATATATATATATATATATATATATATATATATATATATATATATATATATATATATATATATATATATATATATATATATATATATATATATATATATATATATATATATATATATATATATATATATATATATATATATATATATATATATATATATATATATATATATATATATATATATATATATATCCGACCGCGGACCGCGGACGTTCAGTGTAGACACTAATAGAGTGTCATTGAAGAAGAGGGAATACTTATCTGGAAGATTACATCTAGTGTACCGATATAGAAATTGGGTTTTTGATATATCGAACAATACTGAGTTTGCTCTGCCCAAGCCAAAAGTTTTAATTAAAAGAGCATAAGTCAGTTAAAATAGAAAAGTCTCAAGACACTTTGGGTCCAACTTGGAGACAGTTGCGGTCCCCTTCTCAGATGGGAATCCCGATTTTTTTTTTTTAACTATGGAATTTTTAGGGGAGGGTGTAGGTGTGTAATAAACATACAGTGCAGTGTGAAAAGGAAGAGAGCTGTCTTTAGAAGGTAGGCTGTGTTCAGTGTTGTGAGACAAACGAAAGTCACAGTTGTGTCGAAGGCAGAAAGCAATTCTGCCAATGTAATATCTGTGTCAGCAGGTGTCCTCCTCCATGCGTATGTATAATTATATTCTCTATAACGTCGTCTCTATATCTATATCTATATTCTCTATATCTATATCTATATTCTCTATATCGTCGTGTCCATGTTTCTGTATATGATTCTGAAATTATAGTATCCCAACACATAATACTGCCTGCCCTATTTCTGTATATCCTGCCATAGTGGATTGGAGCCTTCTTTTGTAGTGTTCGGTGGCCTCTGCACTAATATCATTAACAGTTTACGTTCCTTCCTTGACATCATATATATATATATATATATATATATATATATATATATATATATATATATATATATATATATATATATATATATATATATATATATATATATATATATATATATATATATATATATATATATATATATATATATATATATTTTTTTTTTTTTTTATTGTCATGTTATTGGCCGAGTTTACCTTGAATGGGATCACGTTTTCTTAGTGTCCCCGTGTTCCGGTTACCTGCCATTCGGGCATTATCCTTATTATTGTTATAAGTAGTGTAAGGCTTATTTACCCATTTTATATCATGTAGCATTATCCTCTTCATAATTTAAGTTCTCTATATCTTTGTATGTATAAGGAAGGAAGTACAATTGAGGTGAAATACGTTGAAAACGAGGGGAGCTTGAGTGGGCAACAACACATTCCAAGGAGGGGAAAAGGCAGAGCGCCTTAGGTCGTGAGGAAAGGTGGAGGGAAGGCGTCTCTCAGGGAAGGATCTTGGTGTGGATTGGTGATGGAGTGAGTTTGTGGAGGTATTAGTGATGTAGCGGTATAACCTTGATATCCAGGATCAGGTTAGTGAGTCTTTTGTGGTACCAAGAGCTCTTGTACCAGCTCTTGTACAGCGGTGACGCTGTTGGAAGGGGTCATAGGTCAAACTGGCAGCCATTTTGTGAGTGGAGGTTGTGGTGTTAACCTTGGAAGTTGGTGTTGTGGTGTATTGGTGATTTTGGGGACGATGTTATGGTGTTATGGGTAATCTTTGGTGATAATGGTAATCTCTTGTGAGGTTTGAGGAGGTGAAATACGGGAATTATTGTCTGGGGACGCGGAAATAGCGTCCGGGTAAATTCCTGCGGTTGAGGGGAAACATTTCTGTGACTGGTGGAGGTGTAAACGGGTTCTGGTGACGTGGGAAGTGACGAGAACGCCATGTAGTAACGTGTGCTACCTCATGTTGTTTGTGAATTATTATTAGTATTAATATATGTGCTTGTAACATAGAATAATCGTGTTTTCTACCCCCCCAACAACAATCTGGTATTAGAGGTAATTCCAGGTGTGCTGAGTCAAGGTAAAGGTGAAGTAAGAGATAATTCTGACGATTTCGGATAGGTCGGGTAGGCACTCGAAGCCTTTAAAAATCCAGACCTTTAAAACTTTCCGGGATCAGTGTAACGTCCACTTTCTTGGAGAGATAACCGGGATCGTACGATCGCAGGTAAGTAGGCGATCGTGACAGAATATGGGGGCCTGTCCGGGATTTTTGAACATTTGTGGGGTGTAACGAGTGTTACATGGTGATTGTTGTTGGGAAGAATTTACCTGTGTGAAATATTTCTTTAAAACTGTGCATGTATTGTGGTGAATATTTGGAGGAATATCTTGTGGAGTGTTGTGATTGTAATCATGGCCGCTAGACGTGTTGAGATGTTCCTTCTGTCGAGAAGTGTGCATGATCTGTACACACTAACCAAGGAGGAATTATGTTCAGTGGCTGAGAGGTTTCAAGTGGAGTTGAAATCCAAGAAAAAGGAGGAAATGCAGGCGGAGTTGAAAAATGCTCTTGTGGAGAGGAGCTGGTTTGAAAATGATGGTGGTGAAAGTGAGGATAATGATGGGGAGAGTGTAGAGGAAGGTGCTGGGGTCAGTGAGATAAACCTGGATTCTCTTGGTGGAACAGATGGCCTTTCTAGTAGTGAAAAATTTGAGTTAATGAAACTTCAGATGCAACTGCAGATGCAGAGGGAACAGAAACAGCAAGAGATGGAGTTAAAGAGGGAATTGCAAATTGAGCAAATGCAGAAAGGGGTGGAGTTGCAACAGATACAGATGCAAAAAGAGATTGAGATAGAAAAAATTAGAGCAGAAAGTAAAAATAAAGTAAATGAGACCAGGGCAGGAAATGGTGCTCAAGGCAACGGGGATTTAGAGAAAAGGGCCATCAGTATGCCTAACTTTGTGGAAGGGGAGGAAGAAAACTTTTTTTTTCAATTTGAAAAAGCTGCAAAGATGATGGGATGGGATGAAAATGATTGGGCAATAATAGTCCAGTCTAAATTTGAGGGAAGGGCCCGAGCGGTATATGTGAATTTGAGTGAGCAAGAGGCGCGTGATTATGAAGTGGTAAAGGAAGCGGTGTTGGGATCAACCCTTCTATGTCCGGATGTGTACCGGGAAAGGTTCCGCAGGACGACAAAACGCCCAGGTGATACTTATCTCGGGATGGCTCGAGAGGTTATCCTTAAACTGGACCGGTGGCTGAAGGCCGAAGAAGCCACTACGCTTGAAGAGGTAAAAGGAGTTATACAGATGGAACAATTTATGAGCCAAATGCCCCTCAGTGTAAGATGTGAGCTCGCATCACACGACGTGAAAGACGTGATGGAAGCCGGACGCAGAGCTGACAAGTACATAAGAACATAAGAACATAAGAAATAAGGGAAGCTGCAAGAAGCGACCAGGCTTACACGTGGCAGTCCCTGTATGAAACACACCTACCTATTTCCATCTGCTATCCCCATCCATAAACTTGTCTAATCTTCTCTTAAAGCTCTCTAGTGTCCTAGCACTAACTACATGATTACTGAGTCCGTTCCACTCATCTACCACTCTATTTGAGAACCAATTTTTTCCTATCTCCTAACTAACCCTAAATTTTTCAAGCTTGAATCCGTTATTTCTTGTTCTACCCTGGTTGCTGATCCTAAGAATTTTGCTTACATCTCCCTTGTTATAACCCTTATACCACTTAAAGACTTCTATCAGGTCCCCTCTTAACCTACGTCTCTCTAGAGAATGTAAATTTAACCGCTTCAACCTCGCTTCGTAAGGAATACTCCTCATCCCCTGTATCCTTTTAGTCATTCTCCTCTGTACTGATTCTAATAGACCTATATCTTCCCTGTAATGTGGGGACCAGAACTGCACAGCGTAGTCTAGATGAGGTCTGACCAGCGCCAAGTATAACTTTAATATTACTTCCGGCCTTCTACTTTTAACACTCCTAAAAATGAATCCTAGTACCCTATTTGCCTTGTTTCTGGCTTCTATGCATTGTTTCCCTAGACGGAGTTCAGAGCTAACTATAACTCCTAAATCTTTCTCGTACCCTGTACCTACCAGAGTTTGGGTGTTTAATGTGTACCTATTGTGTGGGTTTCCTCTACCTACGCTAAGCACTTTGCATTTATTGATATTAAATTGCATTTAAGTACTGTGCGGTCCGTGGGCTGAACGGAGATGAACACCATGAAGGGAGAAAGCCATTCTCCAGCAGAAATGATGGTCATCAGAGATATAAGAATGACAGTCAGATGAGCTCGACATCAGTCCACAGATCAAACCAGCCCCGCCCTAACAACTATAGTTTTCCCCACACTTACACCATGCCCCCGCCAGCCGACCACAATATGAGGTCTACGCCCTATGGGAGTAGGCCCAGGAGCACTACCTATTACCAGAAGGGTAGTGGGGATGAAGGTGCAGTTAAGTGCCTTGGATGTGGAAGTAGCGGGCATAGGAAGTTCCAGTGTCCGAAGGGACGGCCGAAGCCAGTGGGAGCAGTTGCCGCCCAAAGAGACCTGATAAAATATGTGGAGAATATGAATGCAGAGATACAAGAGGAGCCGCCGAAAGATAAGGGCTTTGAGCACTTCACCAGTAAGGGCACAGTGAAAGTGGAGGGAAGTCCAGAGAAGGTGATCAGAATCCTTCGGGATACGGGAGCTAACCAGAGTCTGATCTTAAGTAGTGTACTCCCATGGAATGAGGAGACCAGCACTGGCAGAGAGGTCTCATGCAAGGGTGCAGGAGGCAAGTTCAGTATTCCCCTGCACAAAGTTTGGCTGGACTGTGGATACGTCACTGGAGAGGTGACGGTGGGAGTGAAGGAGGCACTGCCCGTAGATGGAGTGGATATGCTGGTTGGGAACGACCTGGCTGGAGGTCGAGTTATCCCTAAACTTCAGATGGTAGACAACCCTCTGATAGGGATGACGGAAACCACCACTCCAGCAGCAGTCCCTCACTCAACAGATGGGGAAGCAGAGGTGCCTGAATTGTTCCCAATCTGCGCAGTGACCCGAGCGATGGTCCGGAAGGAACGCATGGACACCGAGGGAGCAACGCAGGAGGACGAAGGCCTGGGCGTTCTGTTTGAGGAACCTGATGAAAAAGGAACTAACCCGGAGTGCGCGAGTGGTGGACCGGTTGTAGGTCAGGTGGGGCCCAACCTTGATTTTCTGGTAGAAAAGAACGAGTTGATAAAAGCTCAGGAGAGTGATGAAAGCTTGAAGTCTGCTTGGAATGAGGCTAACAGGCTGGGTGAGCTTGACAATGAGTACGTGGGCTACTACGTGAATAACAGGGTGTTAATGAGAAGTTGGAGGCCCCTGACAGCCCCAACCTCCGATCACTGGATGGTGAAAAGGCAGATTGTGGTGCCATGGGTGTATAGGAAGAAAATTTTGGAGATGGCACACGAAGGTAATCTGGCAGGACACCTGGGGGTCAGAAAAACCCTAGGAAAGATCCTGTGTCATTTTTACTGGCCCAGAGTGAGAGGTGATGTGAAAGAGTTTTCTAAAACTTGTGGTTTGTGTGAGAAGGTGGGCAAGCCGAACCAGGTGATTCGCCCTGCCCCCCTTCATCCTATACCTGTGGTCGAGGAACCATTCAGTAAGGTGGTGATAGACTGCGTAGGTCCTTTACTAAGGACCCGGAAGGGGAACCAGTACTTGCTGACTATTATGTGTATGTCATCCAGGTTTCCTGAGGTCATTCCCCTCAGGAGTATAAACTCTAAAAACATTGTGAGGGAAATGGTGAAATTTTTCTCCTGGGTGGGAATTCCTAAGGTGTTGCAGTCAGACCAGGGAAGTAATTTCACTTCTCGTGCGTTCAAGGAAATCCTAAGGGGTCTAAAGATTGAACAGAGACTGTCGAGTGCTTATCACCCTCAGTCTCAGGGTTGTGTAGAAAGATTTCACCAAACTCTTAAAAACACTCTCAGGATGTACTGTGAGGAGATGAGTGTTCAGTGGGATGAGGCATTGCCACTAGCCTTATTCGCGTTAAGGGACAGTGTGCAGGAGTCAACTGGTTTCAGCCCATTTGAATTAGTGTATGGCCATGAGGTGAACGGTCCTTTAAGGATGGTGAAAGAAAAATGGTTAGGAGTAGAGGAGCCTCATACTGTGGTGAAATATGTATCTGATTTCAAGGACAGATTGATGAGAGCTAGGGAAATTGCTCGGGAAAATCTGAAAAATAGTCAGAGTGAAATGAAAGGCTGGTATGACAAGAAGGCGAAGGCCAGATCTTTCCAGCCTGGGGACAAGGTATTGGTTCTTTTCCCATTGCAGGGTGATCCTTTCAAAGCCAGGTTCAGCGGGCCTTGGGAGATTGAGAGAAAAATGAGTGATGTAAATTACATTGTAAAAACTCCAGGGAGGAAGAAAAGGAACCAGTTGTGTCATGTAAACATGTTGAAGCCATTTCATGAAAGGGACAGAGAAAATGGAGGCGAGGTAGTAGAAGGAGAAAGAACTGTGAGTGTTGTAAATGTAACCACTGAGGCGGAAGAGAAGTGGTCTGAAGTGAAATTGAGCAGGTGTGAAGAGATGGTGCTAGAGAACTCAGCTGTGTTAGGGAATTTAAATGATAAACTGTGGCACATGGAGCTAGAGGAGAAGGAGAGGATTAGAGAGATAATTGAAAGGTTCAGTTCTTTGTTCCCTGATTCACCTAGAAAAACTAATGTGGTGGTGCACGATGTGGATGTTGGGGAGGCTGAACCCATCAAACAGCATCCCTACAGAGTTAACCCGCAGAAAAGAGAGATCATGAGAAAAGAAGTAGAGTATATGCTGGAACACGACTTGATTGAGCCCAGTGAGAGCCCATAGAGCTCGCCATGTGTGCTGGTGCCCAAGCCTGGTCAAGAGAGTTTCCGTTTCTGTACGGACTATAGGAAGGTTAACATGGTGACAAAACCTGATGCTTACCCTATCCCTAGAGTTGATGACTGTATAGATCATGTGGGAAGTGCCAACTTCATAACAAAAATTGACTTGTTAAAGGGATACTGGCAAGTAGGACTCACTGAGAGGGCGAAAGCCATATCAGCTTTTGTCACCATGGATGGATTATACCAGTACAAAGTTCTTCCGTTTGGGATGAAGAACAGTGGGAGTTCTTTTCAGAGGTTAATGAACAGAGTACTGAAGGGCTTGAAGGGATGTTCTGTGTACATAGATGACATATTGTTGTGCAGCTGCTGGAGGAAGTGTTCAGGAGGCTGGATGATGCCAACCTTACTGTCAACTTAGCAAAAAGTAATTTCGTGCAAGCTGACGTGGAGTACTTAGGCTTCAAGGTTGGGAAAGGTGAAGTGAGAACCGTGGAAGCCAAGGTGAAAGATATTGTAAATCTCCCTCCACCCACCAATAGGAAGGCGATACTGAGATTCTTAGGGGCCAGTGGATATTACAGGCGATTTTGTAAGAATTTCTCTGATGTTGCCATGCCCCTGACCAAGTTGCTGAATAAGAAGTCAAAATTTTGTTGGGATAAGCTTTGTGAGGAAGCTTTTGTGGATATTAAGAAAATGTTAGTCAGTGCCCCAGTGCTACGCATGCCTGATTATGAAAAAACATTTGTATTGTACGTGGATGCCAGTCAGAATGGCGTGGGTGGTGTGTTAATGCAAGAACATGAGGGAATGGAGCACCCCATAGGCTATTATTCTAAGAAGTTCACATTCCAAGGAGGGGAAAAGGCAGAGCGTCTTAGGTCGTGAGGAAAGGTGGAGGGAAGGAGTCTCTCAGGGAAGGATCTTGGTGTGGATTGGTGATGGAGTGAGTTTGTGGAGGTATTAGTGGTGTAGCGGTATAACCTTGATATCCAGGATCAGGTTAGTGAGTCTTTTGTGGTACCAAGAGCTCTTGTCCGCTGAAATTCGGTTGTTGAGTTGTGCCGGTGACGCTGTTGGAAGGGGTCATAGGTCAAACTGGCAGCCTTTTTGTGAGTGGAGTTTGTGGTGTTAACCTTGGAAGTTGGTGTTGTGGTGTATTGGTGATTTTGGGGACGATGTTATGGTGTTATGGGTAATCTTTGGTGATAATGGTAATCTCTTGTGAGGTTTGAGGAGGTGAAATACGGGAATTATTGTCTGGGGACGCGGAAATATATATATATATATATATATATATATATATATATATATATATATATATATATATATATATATATATATATATATATATATATATATATATATATATATATATATATATATATATATATATATATATATATATATATATATATATATATATATATATATATATATATTTTTTTTTTTTTATTTATCCATTTTTGTTTTGTTTTTGTTTTTTGAGTGGTGTGTGTGTGTGTGTGTGTGTGTGTGTGTGTGTGTTGCTGTTATCACATACATAAGTCTACATGCATGAGTCTACATACATAAAACGCTGTATCAGGCCCTCTTCTTTTCGTGTTTTTTTGAAATAAGAAGTACCCATCTATTTGAATCCCTGGATAAACTAATTTCTTCGTCACTAGCCATGTTTCTATGAATGTAATAATATGAAAGTTGTTTATACATACCAGTCCTCTTATTAAGTTTTTGTGATTTAAAACATTCCTACAGCTCGTCTATTAAAGACTAAGGCTACTTTTTTCTATTTATTTATCTGTTTATCTATTTATCTATCTATCTATCTATCTCTCTCTCTCTCTCTCTCTCTCTCTCTCTCTCTCTCTCTCTCTCTCTCTCTCTCTCTCTCTCTCTCTCTCTCTATATATATATATATATATATATATATTTTTTTTTTTCTTTTCTTTTTTTAACACACTGAAGTGCAGCGACCTCCTCGATGGATTATTCCAGCCAAGACCTTAACATTCTGCCGTAATGAAAGCACCTTATCCTTAATGTCTTTATCGTAGAACAGGTCGATGACCGTCCGCCCATTACTTTTTAAAATGAGTTACAAGGCTGTAATTTACTGAGGAAGGCCTGGACAGACTCAAATCCTCTCTTTGGCAAAACACCACTTAAAACAGATATTCCTCCTTTATCGCCTTGGTAAACCTCTTAAATAATGACTCGTTCTTAACCTTACCAAGATCATTCCCTCCCATGCCTCGAAAAAAAAAAAAAAAATGGGTTTGAGTCCTTAGTTCCCAAGCCATGTGTCCAGCGTACGTGAGACCTTACCTACACCTGCAAATAGCAAACACATCCTCGCCTTAGTCTTCCTCCCCCTGGCACAAACCATACTACTTAAATTCCTAATCTGACTGCCACTAAACCCAACCACACTGACACTGTAGTTACGTCTGTCCTTTGCTACGTCCTATTCTTATTTTTCCTTGTCACTCGCTCAAACACACAAAAGAAAGTTTCCATTTCTACGTAGTGCCTCTCGGCGAGGGGAAGTCATTTTAGAGAATTTCATATTCTATTCTCACGTATAACACTGTCCACTCCTTCTCATATGTCTCCTTAATGGGTAAGACGATGGCTTGGTGGTTAGGTCCTGCGCTGACATATTCGCTCTTACTTCACACTTCACCTCAGAAATCCTCAGAGAGAGAGAGAGAGAGAGAGAGAGAGAGAGAGAGAGAGAGAGAGAGAGAGAGAGAGAGAGAGAGAGAGAGAGAGAGAGATGGGGGGGGGACGGTCCTTAAATAGTACAATAAGAATATGTCAAATGGGTATCCTAACTTACCATCGGATTACTAATATTTCTTCCTCTAAATATTTCACGTCGTAAGGAGGGAAAACAGACAGATTTACTGATTTATCAGTAAAAGAGATAAAAGGTAGCTGTTCACCTGATACATTTTTTTCTTATTGACGTTGATATACATAAATAATTTCATCTTGTATCATTTCATGCTTTTGGAAAGTCAGACTTGCATTTAGATTCTTCATGTCGCCCTTAAATGAGCACCTTCCATTTTCTGCCTCCTCCTGAGGCGTCTTTTTTTTTTTTTTTTTTTTTTACGAATCGTTGATTATTTGAGGCAATGGCTGAGCACATTAGTTTCTGCTTGATAAATGAATTATAAAATCAAAGTGAAACATAAGTAGTGTTCATTAGTGTCACCCATATTCAGGATAGCCAGTCTTGTAAAGTGTACAGCTACGATCCATAGAATATTACGTTCTCTCTTCTACTATAGATTTACAGAACACGAATATATGTTGTTTCTCTTATATTAGTATATTAATCCACCTTGAGACTTCATTTGGCCCCTGCAAATTTTCATGTTTTCCATAAGAGTAATTCCACCACCACCTGATTTATATCTTAAGCCAAAAAATGTAACCATATATATATATATATATATTTTTTTTTATTCTTCCAGGTCAGGTGCTCCGTTTATTCGCCAGTTTCGTCTGCTCATGCAACGCCTTGATGAAGCTGGTATCATAGGTTACTGGTTAAAGGATGTGATCAAGCAACGCATCAAGGGAAACAGAAAGGCAACCAGGGAGACACTCAGTGATCAGCATGATAATCTCGCCATACAAGTAACTGTGTGTGTGTGTGTGTGTGTGTGTGTGTGTGTGTGTGTGCGTGTGTGTGTGTGTGTGTGTGTGTGTGTGTGTGTATGTGTGTGTGTGTGTGTGTGTGTGTGTGTGTGTGTGTGTGTGTGTGCTGGTGGGTGTATATGTGTGTGGATGAGTATATATATACATAGGTGTGTGTGTGTGTGTGTGTGTGTTATATGAGATCAAAGGAAAAAAAAAATCCCACAGAGATGCCAGTCCCAGAAAAGAGTCCAAAGCGGTAGTCAAAAAATGAAAAAAATAGGTCTTGAAACCTCCCTCTTAAAGGAATTCGATTCATAGAAAGGTGGAAATACAGAAGCAGGCAGGGAGCTCCAGAGTTTACCAGAGAAAGGGATGAATGATTAAGAATACTGGTTAACTCTTGCATTAGAGAGGTGGAAAGAATAGGGGTGAAAAAAAAAAAAGAGGAAAGTCTTGTGCAGCGAGGCCGCGGGAGGAGGGGAGTCATGCAGTTAGCAAGATAAGGAGAGCAGTTGGCATGAAAATAACGTAGAAGATAGAGATGCAACATTGCGGCGATGAGAGAGGCTGAAGACAGTAAGTTAGAGGAGAGGAGTTGGTGAGACGAAAAGGTTTTGATTCCATCTTGTCTAGAAGAGCGGTATAAGTAGAACCCTCCCAGACATGTGAAGCATACTCCTTACATGAACGGATAAGGCCCTTGTACAGAGTTAGCAGCTGGTGTGGGGGCGACGTGAGAAAAACTGTCGGAGACGTTTCAGAATACCTAACTTCATAAAAGCTGTTTTAGCTGAAGATAAGATGTGAAGTTTCCGGTTTAGATTATAAGTAAAGGACAGACTAGGGATGTTCAGTGTAGAAGAGGGAGACAGTTAAGTGTCATTGAAGAAGAGGGGAGAGTTGTCTGGAAGGTTGTGTCGAATTGATAGATGGATGAATTGAATTTTTGAGGCACTGAACAATACCAAGTTTGCTCCGCCCCAATCAGAAATTTTAGAAAGATCAGAAGTCAGGCGTTATGTGGCTCCCCTGCATGTGTGTGTGTGCGTGTGTGTGTGTATGGGTCGGTGGATGTGTATCTGTGGGTGAGTGTTGACGGGTGGTTGGGTGTGCGACGGTGTGTGTGGGTGTGAAGGGAAAGGTAAATAACCGTTAGTGTACTATTACCGCTCTTATCCTATGACATCGACGTTAACGCTGTTAGTGTATTTCAATACGCGGAGAAGCTGGTCACTGGGCAAGGGCAGGTAGGCACTTATCGTGCTTCAGTCATTTTCTATCATCTCTCACTCTCCCTTCTTCTCTCTGCTCTTCTTTTTACTATTAGCACAGCTCATAACACGCCCTCTCTCCTAACCTCCCCCCCCAAAAAAAAAAATGTAAGACTTACGACTTGCTAAATTTTGGTATGAAGGTGACAATATTTAAGTTACGGCCCATGTCATGCAATTTGCAATGACACTGTCAACCCCTTTAATGTGCCTGACGTCGAAATAATATTCATGTAGTAATAGACTCCACCGAGTGAGTCTCACATTCTTAATGTTAAAACGGTTTAGCAATTGCAGGGGACTGTGGTCTGAGGAAATGGTTACTTTGGGGTCATAGGCTGGCACATAAACTTCAAAATGTTGCACTGCCAAAATTATAGCGATGAGTTCTTGTTCAATAAATGAGTAACTCTTCTGGGCAGGGGTGAATTTCTTATAGAAATAGCAAAGCATGATTTATTTCATCATCACCTAGCTGCATCAATACAGTGTCCATCCCCACTTGGCTGGCATCGACAGCCAAATTAAAGGGTCTTGAAAAATTAGGCGCCCTTAGCACGGGGAGGCTGCACAGGATAGATTTTACTTTCAAAAAGGACTGCTCACACTCGCCTGTCCAATTCCAGAAACGCCCTTTCTACAAGAGGTCTGTCAGGGGGCCAGTTAGGTAGAAAGCCCCGAATAAAATCAGTGGTAGTATCCAATTACTAGAAAGTTTGGCGATAGGTCGGGGCGGGAGGACGGACCGCTTGATCGCCTCCGCTTTGGCCTTGGGAGGGGTCATATAAGCTTCACCCACCACATACCCCAAGTATTGGACTCAGGAATTAACGAAATCACACTTATCAAGGTTGACTACTAAGTCAGCCTCCTAGAGTCGTGGAAACAGAACCTCAACATTATTGAGGTGGTTATGCCAACTATTGTGATGATTCCCACATTATCAATATAGACAACGCATTGAGGCGGCTTTTATTACTCTCTCCATCAATCGCTGGAAAGTTGGCCGGGGCATTCTGGAGTTCATAAGGCATGAACTGGCACTGGTATACAGCATCACTGGCCGTCATTCTCCATCATTCCCCAGAAATAAAACTAAAAGTGCCTCTTCCACGGCAGAAATTAAAGGGATTGGCTAGCTATTCTTACGAAAGTAAGGCTTCAACATGTTAATAGGGAGAACTGAGTTCGCTTCCGCCGATCAGAAGTACCAACCATATAATCCAATTCCTCAATCGCCTCTCCACTACATAGGGACCGCTGTTCCGTGCATCCAGTGGCTGTCTTTATACCGGGAGTAACATCAGCACCTCATCCCCAGGAGCGAAGCTCCGGTACTTGGCCTTCCGGTCATAGTACGCATTCATGTTCCTTTGAACCTGGCCCAGATGTGACTCTGCCACCTTGAGGGTTCTTAGCAGACGGTCCCGAGTGCGTATCCCCAAGAATGATTCTGGTAGGCCCGAACCGGGGCGACACCAGGCGTTCCAAAACACCTCTAAGGGATCACTCACACGGTGTCCAAAGACGAGTTGATTTGGTGAGAACCCCAACGACTCATTTGGTGCCTCTCGCATAGCAAAAATCACATACTAGATCGCCCCATCCCAATGCTTCTCATGGTCTAATCAAAAGGCCCTCAACATAGTTTTCAAGGTCTGGCGATTCCTCTCTAAGGTTCCTTGTGACTGAGGGTGGTAAACACGAGAGAGAACATGTCTAATCCCTCACTCAGTCATTGTCTGAGCAAACAACTTCGAGGTGAAATTGGTTCCATGTCTGACTTTACATCGGAATGCATTCCAAAATGGGTAAATAAGCTTAACAAGGCCTTAAGCACCACCTTGGAAGCGGTGCTCCTGAAAGGTATGGCTTCAGGATATCGCGTCGTGACATCCATCACTATCAGCACATATTAACAGCCTGCCCTAAAAGGTGGGAGGGGACCCAAGATATCAATGAGGACCCTGGTGAAGGGAGGGGCAACAGCCGGAATGGGGTGGAGTGGAGCCACCGACAGTCTTTGATTCAGCTTGCCCACCACTTGACAAGTGTGACAGCACTTAATTACAGTAGCAACACTTCCATTGCAACAATTAATGGCAACGTCAATGAATAGGTCACACCGCTCACCTGAGACATGGGAAAAGGAGTGCCCTCGCTTGCATTAATGCCCTAAACGGTTAGAGAGAGAGAGAGAGAGAGAGAGAGAGAGAGAGAGAGAGAGAGAGAGAGAGAGAGAGAGAGAGATTAGGACTGAGTGAGAGATTCGAGCGATTAGCAGTAACACATGAAGGTTAGGCCACTGTCTAGGAGAGTCAGGTGTCCAGCAGTGTTTATCGAGTCACCAAAACAATGTTAAACACCCCGCCACCTAGGGACACCACCACCTAATGGGGATAAAATCCAAGGCCCGCCAAGATCTGCCGTGAGTGATGGGGCTTGTGCCTCTAATGTTCGTGAACAAAGCATATTGGTTAGATTATGTGTCCTCACACCAAACTGGGCCAAATATATGCCGCCACTTCCGGTAGAAATAGGGGACTCAGGTCGCGGGGCCACTCCTGCTACTGGCCTTCTTTTTTTTATGGCGTTAGCTGAATACGGACACACAAAGGATAAACAAGCAAACGACAAGCATCTGTCTCCCCACGTGGCTACGAAGCTTCCAGCAGTCCTGGCGAGGCTGCTAATTTTGTTACAACACAGATTCAACTCCCTCTCACAGCTGCTATTAACTCGGGTTAGCTTCCCTAAGCTACCTCTTACGTAGATCAGTGCTGGGTTCAAATACATGTATACAAGGTCCTTCTGGTCTCTTGTAACGAATAAACAAATGAGGTCGCCAATCTGCTTCATTCACCGACATGGAAGGGAGTATCATGTCTGCTAAATAACATCAGTTTACTGAGAAAATGTTGCAAACCAAGTTCTAGGAGGGACACAGCTAAGATAACAAAAACACACATATGAGCTTTATAATAATCTGTGTGCTACCTCCCTCAAAAGATGGGGCATCCAACGCCTACAGATTATTATATCATTCTCTCAGCAAGCGGTATATTTACAATTTCCCAGGGGACGAACAACTACGACCAGTACAAAGAAAAAACCCAGGGAGGAAGGAAACAACCACTGCTCAACAGAGAATCTCTATATCCTTTCTCTCCAAAGTTCCCTGCAAAGCTTAGAATCTAAGTAATATTTAACGGAATAAAACGACGATGACTCAAATACAAGACAACAGATGAAGGCCAAAAAAATGAGGAAAAAACAGTCGGCTCCCCAACACCACACACTTACAACAGAAGCAGGGACGGGCAATGGCAGTAAAAGCCTAATCGGCACAAAACATTCAGTCAATCTAGTAACTTTCGTTTATCCTATTTAATCGGCAGGGGCTTACTGCCACTAGCATATATGCAATACTGGCTAATAAGAACACTTTATTAAATAATCCCAAATTCCGTGCCAACACTGTCCCTCGCATTAGTCTCAGTATCTCTGTCCCACATAACAAAACAAAGGGAACAGAGAGGGATGCATTTCTCACCTGCCCGTTCCTTTTAAGTGAGGTGGTGAGTCGCATGACAAAGGACAAGTAAAGAGAACAGGAGAGAGATGGCGGGAGCAGCAAGCACCTGGCCTGTGTTGTCACCATCATTCATTAAATCGCTCCTCAAAGACGACTGTTTTTTGGCTAGCTACAGAGGCTGGATGAGATATGATTTCATTATAAGCAAAGTCAACTCTTCTATTATGTAATATATGAGAAACAAAAAGGAAGTATGGGAATTTAACAGGGAAAGATATATATATATATATATATATATATATATATATATATATATATATATATATATATATATATATATATATATATATATATATATATATATATATATATATATATATATATATATATATATATATATATATATATATATATATAAAGCTTTAGGTAGCCTTGATTTCCAGACTACCCGCACCGTCCTCGCCCGAAAACTCGAATTCTATTTATTACAAAGGCCACTGATTGACATCACCCACAAGATACAAGACAAAAACCAAGTGAAAAATGAGGACATTAAAATCATATCCAGGGTTCACCTCCTTGAGATTCGTCTGGCGAGTAGGGAGGAAAGGAACACCCTTACAAGAAAAGGGATAACATTCTGTAATGATCCCAACATATAACACGGACACAGAAAGTCACACTGACATCACCCAGTGCTTCACACACACGACACAAGACTGTACAAAAAAGACTGACACATGTTCAAAGTGAGCAGAGGAAGGGCACATTTACAAAGAATGCAGAACACACACACACACACACACACACACACACACACACACACACACACACACACACACACACACACACACACACACACACACACACAACCTCGTCCCGGTTGCTTCCCAGTGCCCTGAAAAGAAGGAACAAATCATAGAGCAATGCAGAGACATTAAATGTAATCCTGCACTTACATTTAATGATGTTAAGAACTACTAAATTACTGAAATATATATATATATATATATATATATATATATATATATATATATATATATATTATATATATATATATATATATATATATTATATATATATATATATATATATATATATATATATATATATATATATATATATATTATTGTATATAATATATATATATATATATATATATATTATATATATATATATATATATATATATATATATATATATATATTATATATATATATATATAATATATATATATATATATATATATATATATATATATATACATATATATATATATATATATATAATATATATATATATATATATATATATATATATATATATATATATATATATATATATATATATATATATTTAATATATATATATATATATATTATATATTTATATATATATATATTATATATATATATATATATATATATATATATATATATATATATATATATATATATATATATATATATATATATATATATATATATTATATATATATATATATATATATATATATATCTATATATATATATATATTATATATATATATATATATATATATATATATATATATATATATATATATATATATATATATATATATATATATATATATATATATATATATATATATATATATAATATATATATATATATATATATATATATATATATATATATATATATTCAGTAATTTAGTAGTTCTTAACATCATTAAACTTGAGATCAAGTTACAGAGAGAAGGATAGAAGCCGTAGGAGGGTAGTTTGGAAATCAAAGCAATGTGCCAGACTCTATCAAAAGATTTTGATATATCCAAGGCAACAGCAAAAGTTTCACCAACAAAATCTCTAAAAAAGGATGATCAAGACTCAGTAAGAAAAGCCAGATCACCAGGAGAGCGGCCTTGACGGAACCCATACTAGCGATCAGATAGAAGTTTGGGAATTGTTAGATATTTAAGAATCTTTCTGTTGAGGATAGATTAAAAAAACTTTAGGTAAGCAGGAAATTAAAGCAATAGGATGGTAGTTTGAGGGATTAGAACGGTCACCCTTTTTAGGAACAGAACAATAAGAGGGACTCCATCAGGTCCATAATCCTTTGGAGGGTTTAAACCAGCGAGGGCATGGAAAACATCATTGCGGAGAATTTTAATAGGTAGCATGAAGTAGTCAGAGGGTGGAGAAGAGGGAGGAACAAGCCCATATTCGTCCAGGGTAGAGTCTTTTAGCAAAGCTTCGAGCGAATAGTTCAGCTTTATAAATATATGTGATAGCAGTGGTGCCATCTGGTTAAAATAAAGGAGGGAAAGAAGAAGAAGAAGCAAAGTTATTGGAGATATTTTTGGTTAGATGCCAGAAGTCACGAGGGGAGTTAGATCTTGGAAGATTTTGACACTTTCTATTAATGAAGGAGTTTTGGCTAGTTGGAGAAGAGAATTGGCATGGTTCCGGGCAGAAATATAAAGTGCATGAGATTCTAGTGATGGAAGGCTTAAGTGCTTTTTTGTGGGCCAACTCTCTATCATGTATAGCACGAGAACAAGCTGTATTAAACCAAGCTTTGGAAGGTTTAGGTCGAGAAAAAAAGTGAGGAATGTACGCCTCCACTATCACACTATCACCTCTGTTATGCGCTCGATACACAAAGACTGGTCTATATACGAGTATATATATATATATATATATATATATATATATATATATATATATATATATATATATATATATATATATATATATATCTATCTATATATATATATATATATATATATATATATATATATATATATATATATATATATATATATATATATATATATATATATATATATAGTATATATATATATATATATATATATATATATATATATATATATATATATATATATATATATATATATATATATATATATATATATATATATATCTGGAGAAACAGGAAGGGAGTTCCAGAGTTTACCAGAGCAAGGGATGAATGACTGAAAATACTGGTTAATTCTTGCATTAGAGAGGTGGACAGAATAGGGACGAGAGAAACAAGAAAGTCTTGTGCAGCGAGGCCACGGGAGGAGGAGAGGCATGCAGTTAGCAGGATCAGAAGAGCAGCTAGCATGAAAATAGCGGTAGAAGACAGCTAGAGATGCAACATTGCGGTGATGAGAGAGAGGCTGAAGACAGTCAGTTAGAGGAGAGGAGTTGATCAGACGAAAAGCTTTTGATTCCACTCTGTCTAGAAGAGCGGTATAAGTGGAATCCCCCAGACATGTGAAGCATACTCCATACATGGATGGATAAGGCCCCTGTACAGAATTAGCAGCTGGGGGAGGGGGGGTTGAAAAAAACTGGCGGAGACGTCTCAAAACGCCTAACTTCATAGAATTTGTTTTAGCTAGAGATGAGATGTGAAATTTCCAGTTCAGACTATAAGTAAAGGAAAGAGCGAGGATGTTCAGCGTAGAAGAGGGGAACAGTTGAGTGTCACTGAAGAGTTGATAATCGAGTTGATAGATGGAGGAACTGAATTTTTGAGGCATTGAACAATACCAAGTTTGCTCTGCCCGAGTCAGAAATTTTAGAAAGATTAGAAGTCAGGCGTTCTGTGGCTTTCCTGCGTGAAATGTTTACTTCCTGAAGGGTTAGACGTGGAAAAGTGCAGGGTAGTATCATCAGCGTAGAAGTGGATAGGACAAGAAGTTTGGTTCAGAAGGTCATTGATGAATAATAAAAAGAGAATGGGTAACAGGATACAACCCCGAGGAACACCACTGTTAATAGATTTAGGAGAAGAACAGTGACCGTCTACCAAAACAGCAATAAAACGGTCAGAAAGGAAACTTTAGATCAAGTTACAGAGAGAAGGATAGAAGCCGTAGGAGGGTAGTTTGGAAATCAAAGCTTTGTGCCAGACTCTATCAAAAGATTTTGATATATCCAAGGCAACAGCAAAAGTTTCACCAACAAAATCTCTAAAAAAGGATGATCAAGACTCAGTAAGAAAAGCCAGATCACCAGGAGAGCGGCCTTGACGGAACCCATACTAGCGATCAGATAGAAGTTTGGGAATTGTTAGATATTTAAGAATCTTTCTGTTGAGGATAGATTAAAAAAACTTTAGGTAAGCAGGAAATTAAAGCAATAGGATGGTAGTTTGAGGGATTAGAACGGTCACCCTTTTTAGGAACAGAACAATAAGAGGGACTCCATCAGGTCCATAATCGTTTGGAGGGTTTAAACCAGCGAGGGCATGGAAAACATCATTGCGGAGAATTTTAATAGGTAGCATGAAGTAGTCAGAGGGTGGAGAAGAGGGAGGAACAAGCCCATATTCGTCCAGGGTAGAGTCTTTTAGCAAAGCTTCGAGCGAATAGTTCAGCTTTATAAATATATGTGATAGCAGTGGTGCCATCTGGTTAAAATAAAGGAGGGAAAGAAGAAGAAGAAGCAAAGTTATTGGAGATATTTTTGGTTAGATGCCAGAAGTCACGAGGGGAGTTAGATCTTGGAAGATTTTGACACTTTCTATTAATGAAGGAGTTTTGGCTAGTTGGAGAAGAGAATTGGCATGGTTCCGGGCAGAAATATAATGTGCATGAGATTCTAGTGATGGAAGGCTTAAGTGCTTTTTTGTGGACCAACTCTCTATCATGTATAGCACGAGAACAAGCTGTATTAAACCAAGCTTTGGAAGGTTTAGGTCGAGAAAAAAAGTGAGGAATGTACGCCTCCACTATCACACTATCACCTCTGTTATGCGCTCGATACACAAAGACTGGTCTATGACACGGAAGAAGATTTTGCTGATTTCCTAGGGAAATCAGCAAAATAGCTCCTCAGATCCCCCCAAATAGCAGAGGCAAAAAGCCAGAGGCACCTTCGCTTAGGGGGATCCTGAAGAGGGATTGGAGCGATAGGGCTAGATACAGATAAGAGATTGTGATCAGAGGAGCGCAACGGAGAAGAGAGGGTGACAGCATAAGCAGAATGATTAGAGGTCAGGAAAAGGTCAATAATGTTGGGCATATTTCCAAGACGGTCAGGAATACGAGTAGGGTGTTGGAAAGTTGAAGGCTCGTTCACCAGGATGGTCAATGAAAGGAGATGAAAACCAAGGTTGGTGGTGAACACTGAAGTCTCCAAGAATGGAGATCTCTGCAAAAGGGAAGAAAGTCAGAATATGCTCTACTTTGGAAGTTAAGTAGTCAAATAAAATGATTATAGTCAGAGGAGTTAGGTGAGAGGTATACAGCACAAATAAATTTAGTTTGAGAGTAACTTTGTAGTCGTAGCCAGAGGGTGGAAAACTCAGAAGATTCAAGAGCGTGGCCACGAGAGCAGGTTAAGTCGTTGCGCACAGAAACGCAACATCCAGCTTTGGATTGAAAATGAGGATAGAGAAAGTAGGAGGGAACAGAAAAGGGGCTAATGTCAGTTGCCTCCGACACCTGAGTTTCAATGAAGAAAAGAAGAGGAGAGGTGGTGTTCTACAGATTGAAAATTAGATCTTAGACTGCGAATGATGCAGAAGTTAATGAAGAAAAAGTTGAGGGCGGTGTCAAGACACTTAGTCGTTGTCAGAAGGCAGTCCGACCTGGTGACATTTGTTGTCCCCTCCCCAGATGAGGACTTCGAGGCTGGTGTTGGAGTCGCTATGATAATTTTGAAATTTTGAGCGAAGGATGTGTGTGCTATTAGGTGCTTGTAGTTTTCTGTGGAGGAAGGGAGCTGTCTTTAGATGGTAGGCTGTGACTGCCCTCTTGTATAGTGAGACAAAGGGAAACGTTCAGTGAAGTTACAGCTGTGTTTAATGATAAGTTCACAGCAACCCCTGATCCAGTGCTTTAGACCTCACTGGGAGTAATTTTCGTTTCGGCAGGTGTCCACTGCCATATATATATATATATATATATATATATATATATATATATATATATATATATATATATATATATATATATATATATATATATATATATATATATATATATATATATATATATATATATATATATATATATATATATATATATATATATATATATATATATATATATATTATATATATATAACTGTTTCGTCATCGTTGTTATACATAGCCGAGACTTTAATCCAAAACACACATAGTAAATACAATCAGTTACATTAAAGTGTTTATTGGGAGTTAGAAAATATATCAGTACCAACCTATGTTAGGTGGAGCCAGAGATACCGCCAGTGCAGCCTGTTATAGCCAAAATGAGACATGCATTTTTAGTAATGAAACTGAAGAATGTAGACATGAATGAATCATTGCATTATGTTTGTGTCCTCAGTAAGAAAAGTAATACTCGTGGTTTTAGATTTCTTACCAAAGACTTTGACGGAGGCATTAATTCACAAAATAAATTAAAATAGGATATTT